>NC_133618.1:143060779-143275779 GCF_048593235.1 Sminthopsis crassicaudata | reverse complement strand
CATAAGGTCATAGATGAGGAAGGAAGAAGGCCATGGAACAAGGGGTGGGGGACAAGAAGGGACTTAGGACTTAGAACTAGAGCAAGCTTTCTTAGAGGAGGTGACACTTGAGTTGGATTTTAAATAATGGGTAGGAATTCGACCAGTAAAGAAGAAGGAAGGAGGGCATTCCACGCAGGGACTATGTCCTTTTTTCATCTTATAAGCTCTGTTTCAGGCACAAGGCCTAATATGAACTTAATAATGGCAAAAATGAAGATATGGAGGTAGAAAAAATCCTGATGGAGGGATAAAGTGTTGTCTGCTTTGGTAGACTAAAATACTCAATATATTGGGAAGAGTAGGTATGGTGGCACCAGATTGCCTTTGAATGCCTGGCAAAAGGAGCTTGAATTTCATTTAGTATGTAATACACTGAAGATTTTTGGAGAAGAATGACATGATACAACCCTACAAATTTAAATATTATCTTCTTGGAGATTCAACATGGAGTGAGAGTTAGAAGGGCCTTTAGGGGTCACCTAGTTTGACTCTCTCACTTGCAGATGAGGAAACTGAGGTTCATAGACATTAATGATTTATCCAGAGTTACACAACCAGCAAATATCTAAGAGCTTCCTCATTCCTAGTACAGCATCGTATCCATTATGCTATGCTGTCTCTAATAGGCAAAATTATAGTTTAGTCTTCTATATTCTCTCATTCTACTTATGACCCTCAATTTTCACCTCCCATCTATAAACCCATAAGAAAGTAGGATTCATTCCATTCTATCCTTTACCCTCTAAGAGCTTCTCATAAAAATGAATTCTTTTGAGAGGGCACTTAAAGGAATAGATGCCAAAGAAAGCTAAAAGATCTTGAATGAATCCAAGAAAATGTGGCTCTATCCCCTCCTGGGCTGATCCACAGGTTTCAGTCTCTTTCTCAAAGGAGCCTACATCTCTCTATCTCCAGAAACAAATCCCTCCCCACTATTGGTAAAGCAATTCAAACTGATAGACGACTGGTCAATATCTGTACCATCTTTGTCTATGGATCCATCATTGTTATTAGATGTAGGTCACTTCTAGGATGGGAGGCCCAGGAAACTGTAAAGGCAAACATGGTCTCTGGATAGAAATTGAAGATCAGAGATCAGAGAATGGGGGTCAGCCTCAGGCTTTGGGACCAGCCCAAGCCATCTGTTTTTGGATTCCCATTTTTGGGGGCATAGCCATCACTTCCTACATTTAACCTGTCAACATCCCCTTCTCCAAAGGATAACAAAGATGTGACATACTTTAAGGATTCTTTTTATTCCTCTTATAATTCTATACAGACTTGCAATGACCAAATATTCTTTCACCAGTTTTATTCAATGATTGAATCATGTGAAGAACTTTGGAAGAAGAAATATCATCCCCTATAAAGTGGTCATGGTCTAAAATCCCAAGAAAAAGGACCCTAAAAGGGCTCCATGGATCTTTCCTAGAGTCCTTTCCCCATTAGTCTTCTCACTGAGAATTCAAAGCTTAGAAAACAAGAAAATTCTGCAATGAACCTTTCACATTCTGGCAATGCCAATTCATGGGAGTCTTTCCCCAACTCCAACTTGGGCTCTCTTTCTCTTTCTTTTCTCTCCCCCTCTTTTGTTGCCTTCTCACTGGGTGCTGCAGGCAATCCAGAGAGGAGGAGGGGGATTGCTGTAAGCTCTACCCGTTATCTGCAGCAATCCACAGTGACTAATGCTCCCAGTTGGTAAAAAGGCAGTGTAATCAAAACACTTTTTTTTTTAGTCCTTAAAGTTAGTCATTCTCCAGAGGGGAAAAAAAAAAAAAACCACACACACACACACACACACACACACACACACACACACACACACACATACACATACGCGCAGCAGCAGTAGCAACATGAAATGGAAGTTGGGAATTCTATAAGCAACAGCCAGGGCTCAAGCAGCATCAGGGGTCTTTGGGACATAAATCCCCAAGAAGCATTGTGGTCAATTTATTCTTTTAACCCCCTTGACCACCTATACCTGTTAACTATTCTGTCTTTCCTCTGTACTCAGTTCTAAAAACCAGGACAGATACTTTCTCTGAAAGTTTTTTTGTATTGAGATCTACACACTTCCCTCTCCAACCAAATATTCTCCTTAGCCTGTGTCCATCACCTTGTCCTAAGAAAGCCATGCTTAAGATATGGGTCCTACCCTAACAAGAAAATAAAAGGCTTGGTAAAAATACCCAAAACTAAGGCAAAGCTCTTGTGGCTATTGGTTTGCAATGATAACTGTATACGCTGAAACTTTTGGTCCCTTGCCTTATATGGATCTCAGAGGGCATCTAGTCCACTTATCTCATTTAGTAGATAAAGAATGGGAGTTCCAGAGAGAGTCGATCAAACCCAGAGTCAATCAAGGAGTAAGCATCAGAGGTAGGGTTGGATCCCCAGCTCCGTTAATCCACAAGCCTCTATTAAGCACTTACTATGTGCAAGACACTCTTCATTAGGGATACAAATAAAGGCAAAATCAGTCTGCCCTCAAGGAGTTCACATTCTAATGGGAGACACCATAGAAATATATAGAATGGATAGAAAACAAGTTCAGAGGGAAAGCATGAGCAGCTAGGGGCACCCAGAAAGACTTCCTGCAGATGGTAGGACTGATCTCAGTTTTGAATCCAGGAAAGCTGGATTCAGTCAGTGCCAGAGTCAGGATTTACACCAACCTGTCTTTTTCTGGTGTCCCTAATGGCGCCTCTGTACCATCCTGCATCCTTCTGGTCCTCATCAGGCAGAATGGTTTCTAACACCACTAGATTCCTATATGTTTCTGGATTCTTTGATCCAGTATGGTGGCTGGCTACACCCACTACAGACCTTTAAGTTTGTTATCCTCTTGGTGTTTATCTTTCTGACTTATTGTTCCTTACTACATTTTTGGTTTGGGTTTTTTTGTTTGTTTGTTTGTTTTTTGCTGAGACAATTAGCATTAAGTGACTTGCCCAAGGTCACACAGCTAGGAAGGGTTAAGTGTCTGGGGTCAATTTTGAACTCAGGTCTTCCTGACTTTGGGACTGGTGCTCTATCCGTTGTGCCACCTAGCTGTCTTACTATAGTTTTTAATTTAATTATGAGAAAGGACTCATCCTGACGTGGCCCTTCTTATTCTGGCCCAATTCCTCTTGCAGCCAATGCAAGATAGCTGAATTGGGTTAGAGGTGCAGATGGTGTGCATGGAACATATACAGGCAGGCAGAATTAACAACCCACAGGTGGGTAAAGGAGTGCAGACCAAGTACTTTATAAACCTAGGGGAAATTAATTTGAAATTGGTCCCTGAAGAGGACCACATTTCCAAAGGTATGCAAGTCTTAGGGTACATCTCCTCTTCCTGCCACTGGTTCTTCCACTTCTGATATATTCAAGTTCTAAAACACTCATTGGAAAATAGGGGAGAGCTGTTAGAAAATATTGCCAAGGATGGGGGGCGGGGTATTAGTCATCTTGTGATAGACAAAAAGCCATCATCACACATCCCTTTAACTATTCTTTATGCCTAAGAAAATCTCAATCAACAAACATTAAAGATCTACTATGTGCTAGGTACTATGCTAAAGTCAGGCCCATCAATGAACAGCCCAGCACAAAAAACACAACTCAAGGGAACAAAAATTTCTGAAAGAAAGGCACAGAGGAACTAGAGCAATGCTGGTCCTTGAAGAGGTCTCATCTGGCTAGCTGGATGATGCTGGCTCTCCATCTCTTTCTTCCCCAAGGATAATTAGTAATAGTTATGGAGAGCTAACCTGGAACAATCACCAGCCTCAAGGTTCTGAGTAGCCCTGTTTTCCTTTCTATTGCTGGCTGACAATTTTAGAGTGGGATGAGAGATTGATATCTTTATTAAATCTATTCCCCATAGTTCAATGCCCTGATTCCCTGATTGTAATAACACTGGCCCCTTCCCCTGATTTTTCATAGACACCTTGAAGATAGCAATCAGCTTCTACTGTGCCCTTCCTATTATCCTGAGGTCCTGAGGGATATGCTTCTAGGGGGACTCCTAAGATAACTATCATGTGACCTGGATTTTCCATGACAACCTCTACTTTAAAGAGAGATGCTACTTTGTATTTGTTTTTGTTGTGGGGGTTGGATTTATGCTACTTTGAGTAAAGCTTTAAATGTGAAACAGTGTTGTGTAATGGGGAAACCACAAGATTTATAATCAGAGGACTATATGATATTGGGCAAGTCTTTGAACCTCAGTCTCCTCATCTATAAAATGAGGAAGTTGGACTAAATCTCTCAAGATTTCATTCAGTCCTAAATCTATGACAATATGACTAGATAATTTCTAGGATCTCTTGCAGCAATGGATCTTATACTAATTATAAGTTAAAAAGAAAAAAAAGAAAAATCTACAGATGTGGTAAAGTAGGAACAATTGCTCTATAACATTATGGATATGAAATGAAAGCAGTAAACAAATGAAAAAGAAGACTATGGGTACTAAGGAATTTGGCAATGACTGAGGGGTTAGATAGTAGCAGGTCAGATAGCTGAAAGATCTAAGGTGCATATCCCTGGGCAAGATTTTTCTAGCACATTTTTCCTCCGCCACTCAAGGTACAGCCAGAGGATCTGTCTAAATGATACAACCATGAGACTGTTTCCAGATTACATGTGGCTTTTTGTGAGGACCCTTACCATTTTTCTCTTTCACAGATGCTGGGATTTTACTTGAATGAATTTATGGAAGAGAAAAGTACAGAGGAACGTGATTGATTAGTGGTTGAATTCATCTCAAGGTGATCCTGTTAAACATAGCTCCCATTGGACTGATGCCAAGGAGTGGAACTAGACAGATATTCCCCACACTATTCTGAACCATGTCCTTCTTGTTACCTGGTCTAAGCCCCCAAGAAATCTCTTCCTGTAGACAACAATACAGAATTGTATTTGTACCCAAGGAACATCTGTTGTTCTGGGGATTCATGAATGGAGGAAGCTCTCCTAGGTAGAGAAAAAAAGATATTACAGCACAGGGAAGCTGAGGAAAAGGATCAGATCCTACTCATATCTCTCCCTCCCTGGGGACTGAGCATGATGAATATCATTAAGAGGGTTCTGACCTCAGCTCTGATAAAAAGTCACTGGGTAATCCTAAACTTGCCCCCTTCTGTATGGGTCCCATTTTCTTCATCTGTTAAATGGAGATCATAAGTGCACTACCTATTTTACTGGTAGCAAAATTTACAACAAATTTACATTTGTCATATGAGGGAGCTGAATTAAATGACCACTAATAGAGTTTTCTGCCAGTCCCAAATACCATAAAGATATCATATAGGATTTGATAGGATTAGAATTATTTTTATAACTCTGAAATGCTATGTAAATGTGACTTATTATTATAACAATGGCAAATGCAAATTTAGATAAGTATAATCAACAAATAATTTACTCCTTTTGCCCTCACCAAAGTACAACAAATGAAGTTGATCCAACTCTCAACAAATATTGGATACTTCTGAGTAATAGAAGTAACCACTGGTTATAATCAACGGTCTATATACAGTAAGATCATCTATTCAAATTAGAGTAAAGATCATGCAAACTCCATCAGGTTTTTTCATGAGATGCAAGAGAGATTAACAGTCCATACAGGAAAAACTAAATGGATGAAAAATGCCTATTACATAGATTTAGACATGTATTGAGATGGATGATCTTTTGAATCAGCAGTGCCTCAGCACCTACATCTGGGGCTAGTGCTAAAAATGGACAATGAGTTGGGTCCCCATTTGAATAGGAGGAAGAGAGTAGGCTGGATTATGCTAAGGAAACTGACTAATGCTTTTAATGATATCAAGCAGATCTTCTACACATCTTGTTCTTTCAATGATGTTTTAGCTGTGAATCTTAGAAAACCACAATCTTCATAGAATCTAAAATATAGATGTCCCACAGAGCATAGGAAAGATGCATGAAGGTAATAAGCCACCTTCAAAGTATTTCTAAGGATAGTCTATGGACAAAAAATATTAATGTAAATACATAATATACATTTATGTATAGACACACGTATGTGTGTGTGTGTGTGTGTGTGTATCAAATGTGTGTTTGGAAGAGGAGGTGAGCCAATCATATAATAAGATGAAAATATCAATTGACAAGTATTTATTAAGCTCCTATTATATACTTAGCCTTTTGCCAAGTGCTAGGCATAAAGTACAAAGAACAAAACAATCCCTACTCTCAATGGGCTTACTTTCCAAAGGGGGAAGCAAATACATGCATATAGATAGACATACATATACATATATGTATATATGTGTGTATAAATATACTTGGTATATATAATATATAGCATAAATATAAAGTTAATAAATACAAAACCATTTTTTTGTACACAGAAGTTAAAATCTAAGATCTTTTAAAAGGTACCAGGGAGAATGAAGAAAAGTTTTACACAGGAGGTGGTTCAAAACTTCATCTCAGAGAAAGTCCCTATGACACTGAAGCAATTCATTCTAGGCTGAGGGAATACCAGTGTAAAAATAGGGAGTTTGAAATGTGGTGTTCTGTGAAAGAAGCAGGGAGAAGTCTGAATCAAAAAATTGGAGGGGAAGGAGAAAAGTGATGTCCAGAGAGGCTGGAAAGATGGGATAAAGGTCAGGATGTGCAGGGCTTTAAAAGCTAAACAGTGGAGTTTATATTTCATCCTAAAGGCAGTAGGAAGCCAGTAGAGTAGATTGAGTAGGAGAGTCACATGGTTAGATCTGTGCTTAAGGAAAATTACTTAGGCAGCTGTGTGTAGGAAGGCCTAAAGTGATGAGAACCTTGAGGCAAGGAGACCAATTAGGAGGCTGTTGCAATAATTTAGGCAAGAGGTGATGAGGGGCTCATCTAAAGTAGTAGCCATATAAATAAAGAGAAAGGGTCAGAGGCAAGAGATGCCTTGGAATTTAAAAATAAAAAAGATTTGGCAAATAACTGGGTATGTGAAGAAGAGGTAGGAAGTCAGGATGGCATTATCCAAGCTCTTTGTGGAGCTGTCCTCACATGGATGAAATACACGCACTTCCCAGTCACCTCTGTCTCAGACAATCTATAACATCTTTGGAGGCTCAACTCTCTCCTTCCCTAACTTTCTGAATCTCCCTGTTTACTGCTTCCTTCCCATCTGCTTAGAGACATCTTTGTAACCTAGATCCAAATCTCCTCAGGACTTCTTTCCATCAATTTAAAATATTATTCTATATCTCTCCTCCCTTTCAGAAACAAACTTCTTTTAAAAAACAGCATACTCGTTGCATCCACTTTCTCTCAGCCTCTTACATCCAGCTTCTAAGTCCAACCCTCAGCTGAAACTGTTCTCTTCAGTGATCCTTTAATTGCCTTTTCTTAATCCTTATCCTTCTTAACTTCCCTACAACATTGGGCACTTTTGACCATGTGTGCCTTTCCTTCTCTGGGTTTTTAATAACACTGCTTTATCTTGGTTGTCCTCCCTGCCTGGTCACTCCTTTGCCGACTCAATATCTATATCATACCCACTAACTTTGGTGTATTCCCCCCCCCAGGCTCTGTCCTGAGCCTTTTCTCTACAATTTGCTTCTTGGTGACTTCATCCATTTCCATTGGTTCAATGACCATCTCTATGAGATATGATTCTCACATCTAGATATGTTGCTCTGCTCCCTTCTGAGCCCTGGTTCTGAATCTGTTAGAAATTTCTAATGAATGTCCCATAGGTATCTCAAACTCAATGTGTCCCACACAGAATTACCTTTTTGCCCCAAACCCATCCTTTCCCCAAACTTCTGTATTTCCATAAAAAGTGCCACCACCTTTCAGGCACCCAAGTTCCTAATATGAATCGTTCTTGGCTCCTCACACTCACATGCCCATTCAGTTGTTAAACCTTGCTCCCTCAGAAATCTAGTCCTTCTCTATTCTAAGTATCCACTAATAACTAACATTTATTTAGTGTTAAGTGCTTTGTAATTATTAAGTTATTTGATCCTCACAATAACCCTGGGGTAATAAAAATATTTTTGTTTTTAATAATTAATTTAAAATTTTAAAATTTTGAATTAAATTTAAATTTTTTTGGAATTATTATCCTAACACTTACATAGTGACTACTATGTACCAAGCATTGTGCTAAGACTTTAAAGTTATTTCATTTGATCCTCACAACAACCATGCAAACTAAGTTATTATTCCTATTTTACAGATGGAGAAACTGAGACAGACAGTGACTTGCCCAGGATCAAGCTGCTTGTGTTGGAGGTCGCCTTTAAATTAGGGGTCTTTCTGACTCCACTGCGCCCCCTAGCTGCCATTCCTAATTTCAGCCGCCTTGCTGTTGCTCTCACATGACTTTTCCATTCCGGCTCTCGCACAGGCTCTTCTGCATGCCTGGAATGCTCTCCCTCCTCATTTCCGCATCACTGGCTTCTTACAAGCACAGCTCAAAGCTGTCTCCCACAAGAAGCCTGGATGTTACATACTCTGTAACTGACTTTGTTTCTGATCTTCCTGGGCTTTTACATGCTCTGTAACTGACTTTGTTTCTGATCTTCCTGGCTGTTACATACTCTGTAACTGACTATATGTACGTTTCCCCAATAGAATAGAAACTTCTTGAAGCACGGACTGTCAGGTTTGTCTGTGTCCCTAACCTGTAGCACACTGTAGCACATAAGTCCTTGTTGATGGATTTCACTGAAATGCTATTTCCTCCAGGCTTCGTTACTCATCTGAAACAATGCTCTTCCAAGTTATCATCGATCTCCGCATTGCAAAATGTGATAGCTTTTTGTGAGTCCTCGTTCTTTCAATCTCCTTGTAGCATCGGACACTCGTCCCCTCACCTTCACCCACTGCCCACCATGGATTATCAATGTTCTCCCTCACCAAGTTAATTTTCCTTTTGTTTATATTATCTCCTTGTCTGTGTGTCTGAGTGGTCTCCCCCACTCTCCAGAGATGCAAGCTTCTTTCGGGCATAGTCCAATGCCAGGCACTTAGTACGACTAAATAAAGTAGTAAAGGATAATTGCGTGCAACCCTTTGCTTGCAGGCTCCCTGCAATACCCTAATCCTCCAAGTCCCCACTTTCTGTGGCACCCCATTCGATTTAATCTGGGAACAACCTGGAAAATCCTGGACCTGAAGGAGGACGATAATAATGACTTTTATCTAAAGGTCTGTAAAAAGTGCTTTACACACGGTCTGACCCTCACAACTTGGTAAAATACAAGCTGTTACATCCGCATTTTGCAGACGAGAGGACTAGTGATGTGTCCAAGTTCACATAGCTAGGCAGAATTTGTATTTTAGGTCTTCTTGACTCTAGGTCCATCCTGCAACCCCTCCCCCTCATCACACCCGTCCTCCTCCAGCCTCAGCCTCACTCTCAGAAGCTCCGCAGCAGCCAGGGCTGCCTTCCTCTTCCTCTTTTTTGCACTACATATAGAAGGCGCTTAATAGATGCGCGTTGTGCTTTATTGCATTGTTGCATTCACTTCTGTAGCTGAAATAACTGAGCAAGAAAGAGACGTGAGCGCCTGGGACGGCTTTAAGGAGCGAGCTGGAATCTGCTGGACAGGGGAGGCTAGCAGAGAGGTCTTAGCAGTCTTAGCAGACGTTCCGAGAGATGCCGCAGGGAAAGGGTTACTAGGTAACCACGCTAGTATCTTCTCCTTACGTGCCCCGGTACCAACCCCTCCCGCCCCGCGCCACGCGCATCTCCTCGCTTCCGGGGGTGTCTCATTCGTCACTTCCTGGAGACGGTCCGAATCCGGAAGTGGCCGTGGCAAAGCGGGCCGAGGCCTGGGCCGGGGGCCACCACTGGTGGCTCTGACAGCGGGGCTGCCGTCATGAGCTGGTGAGTGAGACCCAGCGGATCCTGCGTCGGGCTTCCTTAGGCTCCCCTCATGCCCCACGCGGACTCCGCTTCTGAGTCCTCGAGTCCCCCAGACCCCGGCTGGGATGCCCCGCCCGCTCCCGGGGTCCCTCCTGCTGCGCTCCCCGCCGCTTGCGGTGGGCAGACCTCGGCGCTCCCGCGAAGCTTTCTCGCGCGGTGCAGGGGCGGATTTGATTAAAGGCGCTTCCCCGTCCCCCAGGCCTGCACCTCGGAGAAGGAATTGCCCGTTGGATAAGCTGACCCGGGGGTCCCTCCTTTTCTGCGATCCGATGACCACCAGGGGCGTGGCCCGAGGAGTTGTTGCCCTGGGGAGGTGGGCGAGTCGGGCCCGGCACCTCCTGGGTCCAGAACCGCACATTGCCCAGACCTCTGGGAATACTCTAATAACCTTTTATAGAGCCCGCCCTGAGACCGGCAGCCGGAGGGATCTTAGACGTTACCTATCTTATCCCTCCCTGTCATGTTACTCGAGGCCAAGGGAGATTCAGAGAGATCCCGAAGTCACTCAAGTATTCATTAAACTGTCGCCCACCTACCTAGCCAGTGCGCTTGTGTGCGGAGTGGCAGGTGGGGCCCGGGGGTCTGGTTTCCAGAAGGGTAAACCGAGGCCCTGAGGACGGAACTAGGCTGAGAGTCAGGAATTTTCCATTTAATCACGTCTCCAAAATTCACCTTTCCTAAGCAGATTCATCATTCAGAAAAGGGGTTTACAGAGAATCTCAAATCCTTAGAGCTCTTCTGGGATATTCTAAAGTTCTAGCACTATCTAGATTTTTGGTTTTTTACTCAAAGACATAGTAATCCATATATATATATATATATATAAACACATATGTATATATCAACAAAGTGTCGAAGGTATGAATAAAACTGTCAAGAGCCCTCTTCTGCAGCCTTATTTGCTGCTTTACTTGATAATGTTTTATCTATAATGAGCACTTACTAAATGCTTGATGATTGCTAGACTGAAATACTCCATTTGGGCAAAGCAGGTTGTTCTTTGTATACTGGATTGATTTTTGTGTGTAGAACAAGATTTGTTTTTTCTTGGAAAAGAAACCCTTCCCCCTTCCCCCTTCCCCGTCATGTTTTTTTATTGAGAATTTCAGGAACCTCCTTATCTAGTGGTCAGCTTTGCCTTTGGCCAAGTCTTTTGTGCCTAGAGTATAGGGCTAAGAGGCTTGTCCATAAAGCTTTTTAGATAAGTCCTTTGGTCACTGAGAGGTTTGAATGTATGTTCTTTTAAGAGTTCATTTGCAGATTATTTTTCTGCCTAGGTATTTGAGATTAAATTCTGCCAATAAACATCAGGGAGGGATTTGTAGTGTGAAATCCAAACCGCTTGTGACTCCCTTTCTCTTTACTGTGTGCAGATATTGAACCTAGTATCCAGCAGATTAGGTAGAGCTCCAAGCAATAACCTAATACAGGCTTCTAGGAATTGCTCTTTTTCTAATGGTCTTTCTTGCTAGAGGCCAGTTGTTGTCCTTGACTAAAAAGAGTTAATGTTCCAGTCTCAGAACTTAATCCTAGAGTCTCTTCTGCCTGCCACTCAGAGACAGTGATGGCACAGGGATATTTTTCCACAAGAAAATCAGCTACTTAGAGTACAGGTTGGTCCTCTTCTTCCTGTGGCTAGATTTATCCCTACTTAGCACATCATGAATTACCTCATTTCTCAGGATCAAAACCAGAAAGGGTGATTGCCTTGTATTGCTCAGAGTATAGTTTACAAATCAGACAGAACTCTTTACTTCTCTACCTAGAAGATTCCTGAGTGAGCACTTCTCTGGGAAAGTTCTTAAGGAAGTTGTTTGTCTCTTTCTCACTGAGCATATTCTGTAAAAGTGAGGCTTCTGAGTGTTTTTTTAGAAGAGGACAGTCCATGAGTAAGTGCTGCTATAGGAACTGAAAAGAATGCTGTCATAGGCCTGCACTACCACATTTTTGAGCCACTTCTTGTACTCTGTCTTGTAATTCAGGAGGCCACTGCTAAAGAGAACAGCTTTGTCTCTCAACGCTGAGATTTGTCTCTCTTCCATTTAGACTTAGCCCACGTCATTTCTTGCGTGGACCTTGACCCTCTCCCTCTGAAAGGGGAGCAGCTCTGGTGACCAGGCACACAATCACATTCAGTTTCTGGCTCAATGGCTGGCACAGGGAGCCAGGATTTGGTCTGTCTGATTCATACATGGAACTGTTTTCCTGCTCCTGGGATCAATCTCTTCATTCACCAAAGCCTGGAATTCCAGGGGTGGGAAAAATGGCCAGAGTGACGTACAGCCACCAAGGGAGGCATTAGCCTAGGGTCAAGTTCACCAAGCTCAGGGGATGTGCCAACTATTGGTGAGTGAGACATAGGGCATTCTGAGCATGGCTCCCTGAGGGAAGCTATTGTTCTGGGCCAGGCTGTGCTTTCAAAATGTCATGGTGAAAAATGTCCAACATTAGTGCCCTTTGCACACTGGGTTTTACATGAAGATCGAATAGCCTTTGTTCCCAACTTCCTTTTTGCAGGCGACCTGCCCACCCCCCTGTTTGTTTAGTTGGTGTGTTCCCTCTTTCAAAGACCATCCATTTCTAATCAAGACGACCCAGAAATCTGAGCAAATGGCTATTGGAGACTCAGCTCCACTCCCCTACTATATGGCCCAAACTAGATTCTGTATATCCATTTTCTCATCTTTGATATAGACTAAATACCTTGTTCCTTAAGGAGTGAGTTAAAATTGAATAGAATTAAATTTTGTTATTGAGCTTACCATTACTTCTTTCTCTGAAATTGTAAAGATCACAGGTAAGATTGAGAGTAAGAAACCTTGGAGGAGAAACTGTCAGATTTATCTTGTACAGAGAGGTTTATGTGTGCCCTAGAAGACTAAATCAAAAGAAAGTATCCAAATAGTGTGAGTGAAGCACTATCCTGGAAATAGAAGAAATGGACTCAGTCCCTCATTTAGTTGCTATTTGTGAATCCTTGGCCCAGTCAACCTGACTTTAGGCTGAGCTTCTAAAGCGCAGACTGTTTTTTGTTTTTTTGCCAGCACTTAGTACCTGGCACATAATGAGTATTGTTTATTGATTGACTGCCACATATGCAGTTTGTGAGAATAAGCAAGAGTATCTCTAAATGCTTTTAGTTACATAGAGGAATATCATTTGATTAAATTAGCCCTAATACTAATAATTACTAGTGATTTTTCAAATTTGTCCCTTTAAAATGACATATTGATTCAAAAAAGAGGAGAAATCTAAATACCAAACATTCTTATCTAAGAGCTCTAAGACCTAGTCCCCTTAGGCAGCTAGGTAGTACAATGAACAGGGTGCCAGACCATAGTTATGAAGCCCTGACACTTCTAGTGTTACCCTGGGCAAATCATTTAACTTTTCAGCCTCAATATATAAAATGAAAAGCACCTTCACCACAGTTTTATTGTGAAGATCAAATGAAATGATAAATATAAAGTACCTAGCAAACCTAAAAGTGCTATATGATAGCTAGGTATTATTAGGACTCTTTCACTGTGGCTCTGCCATAGGACTAGGAAAAATTAAGAGTATAGGCATGAACCTCTTACCACCAATTTTAGGTTCAGAAGAAAGGGACTGCACAGATGCCATTGTGAGACCTAGTATCCTGTGTTTTCTAAATGGGATTGCTGAAATGGAAATGGAACATGATAAAGATTCACATGATACCTAGATCATAAAGTTGATTTTTTAAAATTCTCTCACTAAATGTGATTTCCCCCTCTGAATTCTTCCTGTGTCATTTAGTCCATCTCTCATGGCATTTATCACATTCTACTTTTTCACTGTAGTGACCTGAATCAGACCAGCTTTACTTCCTTCTTCATCAGGCTACCAGAGAGGTGGATGAATAGAATGTTGTAGACATAAATATATTTTTGGCATATTTTCCCTGATATCCTTATAGACCAGATGGAAAGCTGTGGACTGGGTGATAGTATGGTTAGACCCAAATAATAGTAATTAATGGTTTGATATCTGCCTGTTGGGAGGGCTCCAGTAGAATGACTAAGTTCTGGCGTTGGCCTTTGTTATAGTCAGTGTTTTTATCAATGGTGACGATAAAGTCAGAGATGACATGCTTTAGTAAGTTTCAAGATGAGGCATGGCTAATATGTTAGATGCCAGAGAATCCAGAAAGATTGTAACAAGGTCAAAAAATAAATTAAAGAAATTTGGTGGGAAGTTCCATGCTTGGGTTAAATATTTCAATGAACAAATTCAAGATGTGGAAGGGGTGACTAAACAAGTTTGTGTGAAAAAGAGGGAGTTTTAGTTGGACTGTTCAAGTGATGTATTCTACCAACAAAACTAATGTGATCCTAGGCCAAGTTAACCAAAGTATAGGATCCAGAACGAGGGAGGTTATCATCCTGCTGTTTTCCTTGCTTCTCAGAACATATCTGAAGTATTATGTTCCATTCTCTTACATAGGAGAATGCCACATTTTAGAAAGTTCATTGATGATCTGGGGAGCATCTAGAAAAAAGGAACCAGGATATTAAAGAGATTTAGGATCATCCCATATGTAGGTTCCATTTAAAGTAACTTGGTATGTTTAACCTGAAGAAGACTTAGATCGGCCTTCAGAAGGCTATGTTGTGGAGTAGTGTTTTGTTTTTTGGGTTTTTTTTTTTGGAACCAGATTGCTGAACTAAGATCAGTGAATGGGAGTTGCAAAGGCAGATTTCAATCACTGGATGTTCCCTTTCTCAAAGAGTCATTTTACTAACTCTAGAAGAAAATGGAGGATCATTTGCCAGGACTGTTGTAGAGAGGGTTCTTGCTCAGGTATGTACTGGAGTAAGTGAATTCCCAATTATCTTCCGATTTTTATATTCGCCAATTCCATGCACTGATTGCAGAGATGAAATGGTATAGATGACTTTAAGTCTTTGTATAAGATTACCCTGAAACTATCATTCCAAAACCTACTGCCATGGCATGGACCCATCTGGTGCACAATAAATGTTAATAAAGGTTACAATTGAAAAAACTGAGGCAGACAGTGGTCTAATGATTTATCCAGTGTCACACAGCTGGTAAGTGCCTGAGGCTATATTCAAACCCAAGTCTTTCTGATTGTGAGCTCCTTGAGGGAGGAAACTGTCTTTTGCTCTCTTTATATCCCCAGCTGTGTAGCATAGTGCTTGGCATATAGTAAGCCCTTAATAAATGCTTGTTGACTGATTCCAGGCCCAGTACTCTATCCCCTGTGCCACTTAGCTGCCTTTCTTTGGGACTCCATTCTTCATCTGTAAGATGAGAAGTTCAGACTAGATGGTTTCTGGGATCCCTTCCAGATCTAAATCTATCATCCTATAAGTAGGAGAGCTATAATTCAAACCCATGTCCCCTGCATCTAAATCCAGCACTTCCCATTGTAGCATGATGCTTCTCTAACTAACTCTAATCAGCTAGCTTCAAACACTCAACTGATACCTGTGTATGTTATATATTTGTTGGATGGATAAGTTTTGAGCATCTACTGTGTGCAGGGTACCTTGTATTAGGAGATCCAGAAAGAGATAAGACAATCCTGGACCTCAGGGAACTTACCTTAGGGAGCAAGGGCATATACATATAAAAAGATCATTGCCCATACTAGGAAATATTGCTAAATACCAAATAAATTGTGATAGGAGCTGCATTGGTTGTAAATGACAGGTAGGATTTATTTATGTTGGGGCAGTTAGGTGGCACAGCAGATAAGAATGCTGGGCTTGGAATCAGGAAGACTCAACTTCCTGAGTTCCAATCTGGCCTCAAAGCTATGTGACCCTGGGCAAGTCACTGAACCCTATTTCCCTCAATTTCCTCATCTGTGAAATGATCTGGAGAAGGAAATGATAAACCACTTAAGTACCTTTGCCAAGAAAACCCCAAATGGGGTCACAGAAAGTCAGATTCGACTGACATTAAGTGACCTATTGCCTTATATGCCTTTCAAACCGGACAGTGAGGCTGTATATCATAAAGGAAACAGCACTAAATTAACTAAATAACCCTCTCCCCTTTCTCCCCTCCCCCTAAACGTGGGGTTAAGTGACTTGCCCAGGGTCACACAGCTAGGAAGTGTTAAGTGTTTGAGATCACATTTGAACTCAGGTCCTCCTGACTTCAGGGCAGATGCTCTATCCACTCCATCACTTAGCTGCCTCTCTCCTATACTTTTTAATTATGTGATCATAACAAAGCTACTTAATCTGTCTAAGCCTCCTTTCCTAATGGAATAATAGCAGTACTTACTTTTCTCATAAGATTATTGTGAAGAGCAAAAGAAATAAGTATTTTTCATGCTCTAAAGCATTATATAAATGTCAACCCCAGATCACACAAGCAGTAAGTAGCAGAGCAAGGATATGAATTTGATTCCTTTGATTCTAAATCCAATAGGCTTTTGATTCTACCACATAACTTCTCCAGTCCAGTTTGAGCAGAGAACAGTTTGAATGATGTAATGCAAGACAACATTGGAATGATACGTTGGGGTCAGATTATCAAAGGTCTCAAATGCCAGGATTCTTTAGGATAGATGTTGGAATGCCATTGAAGGTTTATTGGAGCGGTATTGCTATGATACAAACAAAACACAAACTAAGTTCAGAATAAATGCTTTTCATTCATTCATAATATGGGACTATGTGTAGGATGGCTTGCATTTAGTGAGTGCAAACAGGTAGACCTCTTAGGAGATTAGGAGAACACAAGCTTCCTCCTTGGACACCAACAAAATGATTATGGTGGCAGGGGGAATCATTTTTATTTTTTAAAATACATAATGATGGAGAGAGGAAAGAACCAGGCAACCAAAAGGTTATGTCCATGTTGTTTATGAAAACCTGTACTGTGGGTTTGGAAACTGGTCAAACCCAGTCTTGGCAACACCATCTCTGATGACTGTTTTCCAGTTTCACTGAAGCAGCATTCTTGGCCAGAATATCTTGTTTATTGCCATTGAACAGTCACCTTAAAGACAGTTGCAGCCTTCCATGGCTGATATAGATTTGACTTTTTTAGGGCTCTGAGCTGGCTTTGTCCCATGAGTCAACATGATTTCTAGGATGAGGGATAAAGTAAAGGTGTATGGATAAAGCATGTGCCACACACAAACTTACTTCCCAAACTGGCTTTACAATAGAAGTCCTTTCTCTATTTCTACTTCTGTTGGCTACTCTACCTCTACTTGTAGCTACTGAGGGCACCACCTAGTTGGGAGGAATAAAAACAGATCATAGCACCAGTTCTCAAAGCTGCATAGTTCTTTCTGGAGTCCTTAAATCATAAAAGAAGTGATGACAGCTGGGTCTGATTCTTTACTCAACTGTTAACTTGCCTAATGAACTATTAAATTTCTACTTCAGTTCCTCCTTCCATAGAATAAACTTCTCTATAAAAGATCATTTCCCCCACACATACTCTGTGTCAGTGGTAAGAATTAGTGTTATCTTATCTGTGGTCATACCGATACAGATACAGACCACAGGATCATAGATTTAGAATTAGAAGGAACCTGACATTGACTCAAACCCCTTCACTTTGCAAATGAGAGAACTGAGGCCCAGAGAGGTTTAGTGGCTTTCCAATGTCACACAGCTACTGTGTGTCTGAGACAGTGTTTGAGCCTAGGTCTCACATAGAAACAGGGACCACTAAACCAGACATAGGGTCTATTGATCTAATTTTAAAATGTAAAATTATCTATATTTTATTTTATTTTTATTTTCTTTGTTAATTAGTTCCTAATTACATTTTAATCTGGTTCAGCTGCACTTGGGCTGCATGGTTGACACTTTAGCACTACACCATAATATCTATCTCAAGACAGCCACAACAAAACACAAATGACCATTTTTCTTTTTGTGATCTGCCTTCTTCATCTTCACTAATTTTTTGATTTCTTGACTTTCTCACTTGGTAATTCCAGTAGCAGAAATTTTGTCATTAGCTATTTTCTTTCTCTGTAGTGTCTCTTCTGATAAAGCCATGTATATATTCCTATAGCTTTAGTGAATTCTATGAAGATGACTCGGAAACCCCTAGTTTTACCTCTGTCCTTTTCCCTAAATTCTAATTCCTTATTTCTACCTTCCTGTTGAATATCCTTAGCTGAAAGTTGCCCCAGACTCTGAATTCGTCATTGTTTAGCTACTCTGTACCCCAAATAAGCTCTTTCTTACAGCTTCTCTGTTTCATTTAGCTTGTTACTGCCACCACCATCCTCCCAATTATCCAGACTCAGAACTTCAGAATTTTCTTTTTGAATCCTCCTCCCTTACTCCTAACATAGTCAGTTGCCAAGTCCTTTCTGCAGTCTCTCTCCAGTACTTCCCACGATCATCACTTTAGTTCAGGCCCTCATTATCCCTTGCGTTAGTCTATTTTAGTAGCCAACCCATTGACTACTAAATATAATATAACCTTCATAGGCTATCATTCAGATCCTTCATAGGCTGATTCCAGCCTATCTTAACATCCGTATTTCATGCTACTTCATGTGACCTATTCTACATAACCAAACTAGACTCCTTAGAGTGCTCTTATCTTCCCTAGGCATTTGTACTCATTATCCCACAATCTGACTTAGCCTTTTCTTCCTCAAGAATCAGCTCAGGTGCTTTCTTTCCTTAAAACCTTCTGTGAGCTTCCTTCAGACAGATTTGCTTTGTTATTTTTTTTTCCTTATGTGTATGTGTGCATTTTCTTACCTATTAAACTGTGATCTCCATGAGAGTAGGAATTATCTTACTCATTTTTGTATCTCTCCTTTTCCCTATATGTAGCACAATGTTTTGTTACAACGTGAATTAAATTAATATAACTACCTAGGAAGCACTCTCCATCTGTTTCAAACCTGTTAGCTTGGTCCAGGCAATAGTGAGTTCTTTACACAAGTGTTTATCTGTGAAACAAGACAATTTGCACTGTCTCAGACCTATAGAAAGAACTTACTGACCTTAGACAATCCCATGGCACTATAGAAAGAGCTCCAGACTGGAAGGAAGCCCAGGTCTTCTACTGAGTAGCTGAGCAAATTATTTAAGCTATTTAGACCTCCATTCCAGCCTTGTTGGAGCAAGAGAGGGACAAGTTGGATCAGATCAAAGGTTCTTTAGCTGGCATCTTTAAAAAACCACAGAACCTATTTCAATATAGTTGATTTCCTTTGTCATCTTATATGTTTGATTTTATGCACTTATGCACATTCTGAAAAGGGATTCATAAATTTCACTAGTTTGCTAAAAAAAAGAATCAGTCAAAAAAAATTTAAGAACCTCTGCACTAGATGATCGCTAAGGCTTTTCCTAGTTCTAAATTGCATATTGTAATGAAGAGTTGTATGATCTTGAAAGCCTAAGCTTCCTTATCTGTAAAAATGAACTGATACCTATAGTGCTGATTTTGATGACTTGATGGGATTGTTGTGAGGATCAAATTAGGTAATATTCATAAAGTGCTTTGCAGTCCCAAAAGTGCTATGTATATGTCAACTATGATCATGTAGATTTTGATTCTGGCTATGATTTCTAGTCTGGTCAGCCTAGAGAGAGGAGAAAGGCTCACAGTGAGCAGAATGACTTTTCTGAATCAAATAAGCCATATACTAAGTCATTAAAACAACAACAACAACAAAAAGAAAAAGAAAAAAAAAAAAAAAAAAAACCTGGTCTTTTTTGTGCCTGACTTTTAAACATGTGTATATTTTACCTCCATTTGGTGAATACAGTTAATGTTCCTTTTTGCAATTAAGACCACTCTGAGATACCACTACACACCTGTCAGATTGGCTAAGATGACAGGAACAAATAATGACAAATGTTGGAG
Source organism: Sminthopsis crassicaudata (assembly GCF_048593235.1). NCBI lineage: Eukaryota > Metazoa > Chordata > Mammalia > Dasyuromorphia > Dasyuridae > Sminthopsis > Sminthopsis crassicaudata. Next base: position 143,255,987 of record NC_133618.1, on the reverse strand, counting down.
GGGATGTGGGGAAATTGGGACACTAATACATTGCTGGTGGAGTTGTGAAAGAATCCAGCCATTCTGGAGAGCAATCTGGAATTATGCCCAAAAAGTTATCAAACTGTGCATACCCTTTGACCCAGCAGCGCTACTACTGGGATTATATCCCAAAGAAATACTAAAGAGCGGAAAGAGACATATATGTGCCAAAATGTTTGTGGCAGCTCTTTTTGTTGTAGCTAGAAACTGGAAGATGAATGGATGTCCATCAGTTGGAGAATGGTTGGGTAAATTGTGGTATATGAAGGTTATGGAATATTATTGCTCTGTAAGAAATGACCAGCAGGAGGAATATAGAGAGGCCTGGAGAGACTTAAATCAACTGATGCTGAGTGAAATGAGCAGAACCAGAAGATCACTGTACACTTCAACAACAATACTGTATGAGGATGTATTCTGATGGAAGTGGAAATCTTCAACATAAAGAAGATCCAACTCACTTCCAGTTGATCAATGATGGACAGAGGTAGCTACACCCAGAGAAGAAACACTGGGAGGGGAATGAAAATTGTTAGCACTAATATCTGTCTGCCCAGGTTGCATATACCTTCGGATTCTAATGTTTATTGTGCAACAAGAAAATGATATTCACACACATGTATTGTACCTAGACTATATTGTAACACATGTAAAATGTATGGTATTGCCTGTCGTCGGGGGGAGGGAATAGAGGGAGGGGGGGTAATTTGGAAAAATGAATACAAGGGATAATATTATAAAATATATATATATATATATAATAAAAAAAATGTTCCTTTTTGCAATGGGCATTCAATACAATTAGTGGTTGTTTGGGAAAAGGGAGCGGAGGTGGATTGTAGCTACTAATATCATGGACACTGATATACTATCTAATTTCAGTCAACTTTTCTGATTACTTTGGCAGTCTGACCGGCAAGTGCTTTCAAACAGAGAAGTTGAAACTCCATAGATAGCTGTTACTTTGGTTCTAAATGTCTCCTCTTTTAAATAACCCTAAGGCATTGTTGATTGATTGTTTCTTATCTATATGCCAATGGAAAAGTAGCTCTCATAGAGTAAGTTATGAACCAGAGATAGATAATAAACCCAAAGATAAGCATGAGCCTGAAGTTTGTTTAGTTTTGTTTTGGGAGAGGTAGGGGTGGACGTTGATGGAGGTGAGTAAAAGGGATAGAAATCCTATCCAGACAGCAAAAAACTAATTCTCCAATCTATTCCTGCTGCTGGTGAGACTGTGGTTAAGTCCAGGTCATTACCCTGGAACAACTAGTCTTCAGTCATTATGGATTATCTCATGCTCTTTGCTCAGTTCTAACCCCTTACTGATTAGGGGTTAAATTGGATCCCTGGGACAGAGAAGGACAGCAGAAATTCATGGAATGAGCTAGACTAAATCATCTACTAATTTATGAAAAGTAATTTTAGAGCACTCTCCACTCCCAGACCAAATGACTCTTTATGCTTGGTGGCAAAAAAAAAACAAACACCAAAACCAAACAAAAAAAACCCCCACAAGCTAATAGAAGCCAGGAGAAGATGGTTAGGGGATCTAACTAACTTATTAATATACTTGATGAAGACAAAGGAGAATTTCTAAAGAAAATAGGTGTCAAGAAAATTATCTTGAGATTGGAGGACTCATACTGTCTGAGCATCTCTCTTGTCCTTGCCTCTGCAGCAGAGAAGAAAGAGAAGGGGACAAGTGAAAAGATTGAGAAACCCCGCAAGTTGAAAATGCAAAAGAGCCGTTTTTGTAAATAGACATTACACAAGAGCAGTTTTTTTGGAAAGGTTTTACTGAGACAGACAAAATTAGCCAACTGGCATCATGCTGCTAATAAAGATATTTACTGTTTGAAAAAGTATATTTGTAGCTTTGGAGAACATCCTGTTGACTTTTCTTTGTTTTGAAAGAAAATAGAATCTCTTTTTTTCTTTTCCTTCTTTGCACACATAGAAATTTTTTTTTTGTTTGTTTTGTTTTGTTTTGTTTTAGGTAAAGGGGTGGGGGTGTAAGGAATAGTTGTGAAAACTGTTTTTCTCTGCTCCTGCCCTCTGTGAACCCATATTTATGAACTGGAGAGCAAGGCAGGGTGGTGAATTTCACTCCACACTCATCTGTGAGCTTTTCATTTCTCTCAGTTCCATGAAGTTCTGTAGTTATTAGTAGACTGTCCTCTTTCTGAGCCTCTTCTGTAATATAAAGAAGAAAATCTAAATAGAATGTAAACTTCTGAAAGGCAAGGACTTAAAACAACATTTCCCAGTGCTTGTTATTGGTAAATTATTAAATGTAATTCAATCCATGTGCCTTTTCCTCTTTCCTTGAATGCTGTGAGGATGAATGAATAATATCCCCTTTAATTACTATGAGTTCCTCCATACACTGGAGTGAATGTTCCTTCAAGACCTGCCATCTCAGTTCTAGGTATCCTAGCTGTGTCAAGCTTGATCATTCTTCCACAGAATCCTGAGCTGTTGTCACCTCAACTATACTTTTTTCCAAAGCATCAGTTTTTCATCAGGAAGACCCTGCATTCCCATAGTGGAGCAGAGTCAAAACTTCACTTCAAATACTGTTGAAACCATGGAGACAGATTGAGGAAATTATAGAAGGTCTAAGTGAATCTATAGTTGTTCTTTTTCTTTCCTTCTTTTTGATATACACCATCACTACTACCAGTAGGGTGTTTATCTCAACTTCTCTACAGCAAGGCATATATTTCTTTTCAAGCCAGTCCTATAACAGAGTATATCTAATATTTGACAGAATGACCCAAGGATGTTCCCCTTATTTGATATTTCCTCTCTTGGATCTTTTTATGTCTTTTCCCTTATCCTATTCATTTTTCAGACTGAAAGCTAGCCTGCTGCTAACTGAAAGCTTGATCCTCAAATCCCAAGAGAGCCATCCTTTCTGAGTGTTTGTTGTTCTTACTTCTCTTAAGACCCTAAATAGAGTGATGTCCCAGCATTTTGACCTTAGCTGGAGGAAATAGTTCTTCACCAACATAGAATTTCTTATGGAACTATATTAGTAGTTCTTGTGAAGAATCTCATTCACTTAACAAACTTTTTTTGGGAATGGTTACTCAGCATGTGCCCAGAACTATATGAGACTCTGGAAAATAAAAACTAGTATACTACCTGACTCTTGCCCTTGAGGTACATATCATAGTTAAAGAGATGAGATGCAGAGGCGTGTGATAAATGCCAGGTGAGTAGTATAGGCAGTTCTTAGTAGTAAAAGGATGGAAGGAGTCACTAAGGTGGATATAATAAGGGAGAGATGATTTGAGAGAGATTTTGCAGGGAAATGCAAAGATGGGGAAAAAAGATGGGAAGACATTCTGAGGAAGCAAGAGGTTCCTGTGAGCAACTGCATTAGCATGACTAGAAACAGAAGCTTCTAGTTGAATAACAATGAAAAATAGGCTAGGAACTTGGATCAAAGACTATGAGCTAGACGAGATCATAGAGGTAATTTAGTGCCACTAGATATGCCCAGTCATAGCAAGGCAGGTGCAAGCCAAGTCTCAAACCTAGCTCTTTTGACTCCTAAGCCTGGGCTTTTTTTTTTTTTTTTTTTTTTTTTTTTTTTTGCAGTACCACACTGTATCTTAAATGATCTCTGTGCTGTGGCCAGAGAGGATACTTCAGGTTAGAAGTTCTATCCAGACTACTGAATCTTAAATGACAATTTTTTGGGGGGGAGGGGGAGGCTGAGGCAATTAGAGTTGTAACTTCCCAGGGTCACACAGCTAGGAAGTATAAAGTGTCTGAGGCCAGATTTGAACTTAGGTCCTCCTGACTTCAGGGCTGGTGCTCTATCCACTACACCAACTAGCTGCCCTCTTAAATGACAATTTAAGGAACATGGAGTAGTCTTTATCCTGCATGCAGCAAGGGACCCTTTTCTGGGCAAGGGAATGACATGATACAGGTAGTTTGTTAGAATGTTTAATGTGGTAGCAGTAGAGAAGGATCACTAAGAATAAGAAAAAAAAAAAAAAAAGGGAGACCATTCAGACTTTTACAATTAATGTGGTGAAAATTCAATAAGTGAGGAAGAAGGGATGGATATTTTGCCATGCATATGAATTTTCTTTTACACATAGACATCACACCTTGCAACATCCCTGCAAGAAATCTCTTCCTTTGGGTTGATGATAGTTTTCTTCAGTACCTTCTACCTATGGTAATTTTCACCACCACCACCAACCCCCAAATGTTAAGCATTTGACTGGGTGCCTTTGGTTTTGTTTTTTTTGGTTTTTTTGTGTTTTTTTTTTAATAATGACAAATACATTTTAAGTCAGAATCCAAATCATTATTATTCCTTTCCAGTCTGAGAGACTTGGCTTCTAGCCTTCTTTTTGCCATTAGCTGTATACTTTAGACAAACCACCTAGCCTCTCCAGGCCTCAGTTTTCTAAATAAAGCAATCAGATTAAATAATCTTCAAGTGTCCTCCTAAACTCTCAAACTTTTACAATTATAATTCTAATCCAAATATTGATGATAGCTTGATAAAGAATAAAACCCAGATTCCTAATTTAGCAGTCTCAGGAGCACTGCATATCTAAGTAAAAATCCATTTGAAAACCACGTTGAAATTTGTTGGCCCAACTTTACTTTTTGTCTCTTGTGTCGGATTATCAGATTAAAATAATGTAGTCTAGACAAAATCTTACCTATTTTCTAATTCAGTTCCCACCACAACCCTTCTTTTTGTTGATTTTAAACAGATTTCAAAGAGATGAAGAGAAGTGCCAGGGGTCACACACTTAGCCGTTTCAGAGCTACAGACTAGTACCTAAGTCTTGTGATTGCTAACATGGCATTCTTTCCACACCACAGGCTTCAAGGAAGCCAGTGTCTGATTTCTTTGCACTGCCACAGAAGGGTCCTTAAAGGTACTAGCCAGCTGTCCCAAACCAATATATGGACTTTAATCTTCACCCTTTAGGAAGAAGAGTTGGGAATTAGAGAAGTCTCAGGGGATCTTCTCACCTAGCCATTGACCTTCCTAACCAGGCTGAGAAAGGGAAGCAGCATTCTAATTCTCTTCCCTTCTTTATCCCTCAGCCGGCTCTTTTCCTCAGTAATTATACAGTTGAGGATTATTTGTTTATAGAAGCCACGTGAATTTTGGCTGCTGCCAGGCTAGCCAATCCCCAAAGGGTTAACCCTTCCAAATTACTGGGCTGGGTTAACAATAAACAGGATGTCCTCCAGAAATTAAATTTAACCGCTGTGACTCAGGCTGGCCCAACCTCTCCACCGGATCGACGTCTGGGGTTATTATCGGTGGTTAATTACACTGTTGGGTTTGGAAGCAATGTTGGTCAGTGTGGATTAAATAGAACTTGGTACAGAAGAGAGAAGTATGAGGGGGATGATAAGAACAATGAGTGAACAGATAAGTTGTAACATCTGAAGCAAGACGTTTATATTAAGGGAAGCGAGTATACTCAGTAAAGCTGGGAAGAACTGAAAGATGAGAAGTCATTAGTTCATTCTCATGCCTCCAGGGTGCTCTTGAATTTGTTCATCTATTAGGGTTGATCCCAGTGACTCCCTACCCTATCTGATGTTGACATATCTACAGTTTCAACAATTATATCAGGAAATAAATGTGTTTTAACTCCTAATCTGAACCTGGGTTCCAGCTTTTGTACTGATTCTTTTTGTCAATATATTAGGATGTCGTGAATTTGCGAACGTGTAACATATATAGCTAAAATATATGAAGAATATGTATATATGAATAATAAAAATGTCTTCTATATAATATTTCACAGTTTTCAAAGTATTTGGCACCCTCTCTGATTTGGTCCTCCCAATATCTCTGAGAGATAAGTAAGAAAACTGAGGCCTTAGAAAGGTAAAGTAGTTCATGATCTAATGCTCTTTCCATTACACTATGCCACTTCTTAGTCTAAATATTCCTTATTTTCAAGTGGAGAATCTGAAGTAGAGAACTTCATTGTAGGTCCAAAACAGGTCCCTAGAACATCCTTCCTTTCAGTTCTTTTTCTCATTAGTAGTTCTTTGCAGAACCTCTGTTTTGAAGAAGGAATCAGGACCAGCCATCCTTCACTCCTCTCCCATCTCAGCCTGTGATTTTCCAGACTTCACCATCAGTCCCCCAAGTGAAAACCCATCTTGTAGCCTCCTCCCCATTTTTTAGCTCCCTTTTATGTAGCATGTTGTTTCCTCCCATTAGTATGTAAGTTCCTTGAGGACAGTGAGTTTCTTTCTTTCTTTTGTGTGTGTGTGTGTGTGTGTGTGTGTTTTATTATTAGAGCTTTTTATTTACAAGATATATATGCATGGGTAATTTTTCAGCATTGACAATTGCAAAACCTTTTGTTCCAACTTTTTCCCTCCTTCCTCCCACCCCTTCCCCTAGATGGCAGGTTGACCAATACATGTTAAATATGTTAAAGTATAAATTAAATGCCATATATTTATACAGGACAGTGAGTTTCTTTTTGCTTTTATTTGTAGCTATGCTTTGCACTTAGTAAGCACTTTAAAGAATGCTTGTTGACTTGAAGATAGATTTGAGATTGAATCTTAGATTCCATTTTGAGATTCATTTGGATCTTTCTTACCTGTTTTTAGCAGAAACTAGGCTTATATAGTATAAGTATACCTGAAATCCATCACCTCTGATAAAAAAAAAAAAATAAAAAAAAAAAAAAAAGTTAGATCCACAGATGCATTGGCGTCATCAGGCATCTAGGAGAGAAGATTGTCAGGATGGTTTTGTTTGTTTGTGGATTATATAAGGATTTGTAAGTAGAATGACCGCTAGCCTGAAACTACCCCCTTTATTTAATACTACAGTTACTATCAGCAAAGATAGGAACAAGAGAATGCTCTCAAGAACTGCGTTTGATAAAGCACTGTTGATTAGAAGATCATTGTCCTGAAAGTAAGCTGTGTGAGTAGCCACAAGGATCTGAGTTGGAAACAGCATCACAGGTAGTAATCTACCTGCCTTCTCTCTCTTTATACTCCTGAAACAGTCAGGGTATTTAGAATTAGAAGAGATTTAAAATCTATTCCATCCATATGAACAGACAATTTTCAGATGAAGAAGTTAAAATCAGTGTTAGTCACACAAAAAAATGCTCTAAATCACTTGATTAGAGAAATGCATATGAAAACAACTTTGAGGTACCACCTCACATCTCTCAGATTGGCTAAGATGACAGGAAGATAATGATAAATGTTGGAAGGGATATGGGAAAATTGGGACACTAATGCATCATTGGTAGAGTTGTGAAATGATCCAAACATTCTGAAGAGTAATATGGAACTATGTCTAAAGGGTTAACAAATACTCTGCTTTGATCGAACAGTGTCACTATTGGATCAGTATCCCAAAGAAATCATAAAAGAAGAAAAAGGGACCCACATGTGCAAAAATTTTTGTAGTAGCAAGGAACTGTTGGGGAATGGCTGAATAAGTAATGGAATATTATTGTTCGCTGAGAAACAACAAGCAGACTGATTTCATAAAAACCTGGAAAGACTTATATGAACAGATGCTAAATTAAGTGAGTAGAACTAAGAGAACATTGTACACAGCAATAATACAATTATATGATCATCAACTCTGATGGACTTGGCTCTCTTCAATAATGAGGTGATTCAGATCAATTCTAATAGACTTATGATGGAAAGAGCCTTCTGCACCCAGAGAGAGGACTGTGGGGACTTACCTGTGCATCACAATATAGTATTTTCACCTTTTTGTTGATATTTGCTTGCTGTTTTCTTTGTTTCTCATTTTTTCCTTTTTTGATCTGATTTTTCTTGTGCAGCATGATGTTTCTAAACATATTTCCATATGCTTAGAAGAACTGCATATATTTAACATATATTGGATTACTTAATATCTAGGGAAGGGGGTGGGAGGAAGGCAGGAAGAAAACTTTGGATCACAAAGTTTTGCAAGGGTGAATATTAAAAACTGTCTTTGTGTGTATTTTGAAAATAAAAAGTTATTATTTAAAAAGAAAGAAACAAAATGAGTAGGCTAATTTCAGAAAAGCCTGGGAAGATTGACATGATGCTAAGTAAAATGAGCGTAACCAAAAAAAATTGACTACAGTAACAAGATGTGATGAACGATTATGATGGTCTTGGCTATTCTCAACATTGTGGTCATTCAAGACAATTCCACTAGATTTGGGATGCCATCCGCATCCAGAGAGAAAACTATGGAAACGGAATGTGAATTAAAACATAGTATTTTCATCTTTTTTTGTTTCCTTTTTTCTTTCTCATAGGTTTTTTTTTCTTTTTTGTCTGATTTTCTTTGTGCAATTTGACAAATATGGAAATAGATTTAAAAGGATTGCACATACTTAACCTATATCATATTGTTTGTTATCTTAGGGAGGGAAGAGAAGAAAATCTTACAAAAATTAATGTTGAAAAAACTATCTTTATACACGTATTTGGAGGAAAAAAATTACTATTGAAAAAAATTTAATCTATCCCAAACTTGTCATTTTGCAAATAGGGAAACTGAGGTCTACAGAATTGGCAAAGCTTATATTCTTCTTCTTCTTCTTCTTCTTTTTCTTTTTTGAAGTGACTTGCCCAGGGTCACACAGCTAGGAAGTGTTAAGTATCTGAGACCAGATTTGAACTCGGATCCTCCTGAATTCAGGGCTGGTGCTCTATCCACTGTGCTACCTAGCTGCCCCAGCAAAGCTTATATTCAAATCCATATCTTCTGATTTCAAATCCAGTGCTTCTTGTAAAAGAGAGCTACCTAGCTTTAAACAATCCATTTTATCCCTAATACTTACAATAGTACATTCTTCTCTGTCTCCTATAACTTTTCTCTCTATCTCTTACAGGATTCCATTCAAGATTGGGCAGCCCAAGAAACAGATTGTTCCCAAGACAGTGAGTAACCCAATTTTTTCTGTAAGGCCACACATGGCCTTCTAGTAGAACCATTATTTTGACCCAACACATCTTACATGTGGGGGGGGGGGGAAGCAGCCTTTAACTTTGTTCCCATTTTTGTAGATGTAAAACCCCAAAGGTTGTCAAGTTCTGAGACTTTTCCTTTCTTTGGATCATCCTGCTCAACCTCACAAGAGTAAATGAATAGGGGGAATTGCAAAGGGACTAGAAAACTTAATAGCTCTAAAAAGCCCATCTCCAGAAATAGGGCTGGATTTAATGATCTAAACCTAATTTGATGCAGAAAATTCAGAAATTATTACTAGTACTTCTCCGGAGTAGCCATTCTTTGTTACTGCCTAATAACTTTCCCTCTAGCTTCCATTCATTTTTCTAGAGAAAGAATTAATGTGCCAACAACCTGTTTGGAAGATCAAGATAGAGTTTGTACTTCCCTAGAGAGTTCTTGTGTTAAGTTGAAGCCAACAGTTTAGGACCTTACCACTTCTTTTGTTTAGTAGCCACTGCAGCTGTGTATCGACTTAGAAGTGGTGATTAATGATCTACTAAAATGGTTTCCTATTGTCTTGACCTCACGGGGGACCCTGCCTTTCCCCATCAGTTCTGGTCTCATCCTCTCCTTCTCCTCCTCCCCTACCTGCTACATATCCAAGTGTGTCCTTTACTTTGGATGAGGCTCTAAGCCAATTTAACATTCCAGGGAATAGGTCAGCTCCGGGGAAGCAAGCTTCTTGAGCCTCTGCAGAAGGTTTGTTCCCTTTCCAAGCAATTAAATAGCCTCCAGTTATGAAGATACCTCCAGCAGGAGTTAGATCCTGCCCCTGTTTTGTTTTCTTCCACTCTTTATTTTGTGCCCAGAATTAGAAAGAAGTCATATGTACTTTGCAACATTTTTTGGAAGCCCCATAAGATTAAGAGGTCTCTCTGGCTTCCCCATCCAAGTAAATCTTTTAAATTTAGTTTGCAAGCCATGAAGAATCTTTTTTTTAAAATAGTTTTTATTTGCCAGATATATGCATAGGTAATTTTACAACATTGACAGTTGCCAAACCTTTTGTTCCAATTTTTCCCCTCCTTCCCCCCGCCCCAGATGGCAGGTCGACAATACATGTTAAATATGTATAAATTAAATATAAATTTAGTATAAATTAAATACAATATATATATATATATACATATATATATATATACACACACACACACACACATATATATATATATATATATATATATATATATATATATATATATATACATGAAGAATCTTTTAGGTATGAATTGGACAAGCAACTGAAGATCCTTCCAATTCGGGGAATCCAAGCCTCTCAAGTATGATTATTTGCTATACTCCCTTCCTTCCCTCTTGGACTAATAGGTTCTGCTCTCTAACTGAGATAACTAAATCAAATACAAAACATTTCTACCAGTCAGCATGAAGTTCAGAGCAAACATAGCAACAACTCTATCAGAAGGAAATCCAAAGCCCAAGCACTTATAAATCCTAAATCCTAAAAAGAGTTTTTCCTACTTGTCATCAGGAATCAGGATGCTGGAGATATCAAAACTTAAAATGAAGCCATCCATCCTGTACAGCTGACTTTGAGCCAGAGCTCAAAGAATCTGGGCGTGCAGATGTTGGGCCCTGGCCGGCTACAGGAAGTGGCCTCAGGTTTCCAGGGCTTAATCCAGGGCAGATCAGAAAGAGAAGTGGTTTTGGGAAGGATCTTATATTCCTATCATTGATATTAAAAAACAAAACAAAACTATTCTTGCCTTTAATGAAATGAACTTTGTTCCTTCTGGAACATGCTGCTCCCTGGAAAGCTGTAGGGCTAAGATCCAGCTTGTTTGTAGAACTTTTTGATAGAAAGATCCTCTGGGCCTGACAGACTGTCTGAAGTGGCAAAATGACTCCAAGACAACCAAGGTTATAGGGGGAAGGACAGGTGTGGAGAGCTTAGAAAACCCCTTGAGTCACGCCATTCTGGTGATCCCCCTCATTTCATTCTCTATTCCTCCTTGGGCCTGGGCTGCTTCATTTGGGACAAAACTTTTTTCCTCTTAATGTCCCACTCTAAACTACCACAGGGAATCTTGCTTCCACTGAAGCAGAAGGGCAACCAGGAGTTGGTGCCTTCTTATAAATTTCCAAGAAATAATTCCATGCCAAGCACCTGGAATTCCAGCTCAGTGAGATTATGATCTGAGTCTGATCCAGAATGAAGGAGTCTAAAGAGCTCTCAGGTTGGGTTAAGAAACATATTGAGTTTACTTCCTTGATGTCCATATTCCTTTATCCCCTGAACTCTTAAGGAATCTTAATATTTACCAACTCTTCCTCTCTACTGTCCCTCACCCCTACCACCATCTTCACCCCAAATTTCCAAACAGGCCCAGGCTATACAGTTGTCTCAGCATCTCTGGCAGCTGCCATCTGAACACCAGTGACGCACTCTGTTTTTCTTGCCTGAGTGCTTTCTGGGAGTGGAGCAGATGTGGATAGCTAGGTTATTGGAAGTCACAGGGGCGCTGTCATGGGAATAAATGCTAATGTTATCTTCAGGGAGTTTCAGGAGATTTTTGGCTCAAGACACCCAGCCATCAAACACAAAGAGAGCATTGTGTCTTTGCCCTCATTGTTCTCCTGCACACAGGTTATTCATGAAAGTTCTGGGACTTTTACTAGAATGGCATGTTCTCTATAGGAGCTGACAACTGAATCTGAAACTTAAGGAAAAAATCCTTATCAAATGCTGTCATTTTGTTTGGTCCCCTCACAATCTCCAGTATCTCATATAGTTGCTAGAGCATTCCCCTGAGGAAAAAAAACGGAGAGCCTGGGTACTTTAAGGAAAAAGAGAAAGAATCTTAGTCCAGAGCTTCCTTCTCTGTAACTTATCTCCCAGGTGAAGTGAAGAGCTCATTTGAGTCTGTAAATTAAAGGGGGATTCCCCTCTCCATGTGAGGCAAGGAAAAAACCTGTCAAATTGGACCTCTGCTGATGAAAGGTTCTTAAATGCAAAAGATGGTGCTTGTCTTCATTCCTTCTGACTGTTTACCCAGCTCTGTAATATCAAGCTCATGAGAGTATGCCATTTGGACTTTAGCTTTCTGGGAGAAGGGTCTGCAGCCTTTTCTGGCACTAGCCTTTTTATTGCCACAGGAACCCCCTCTATCCTTGTGTTCTCTCGTTATGGTCTCCTTTCTCGTTTAGAACTGAAATGACCTCTCAGCAACGATCTACTCCAACCTCCAGCTCTTGCCAAAATCTTTCTAGTCTCTTTGACCTTTTGTCATTTCACATGGGCATTAGCCCCAAACTTGAGGATATTGAGAGCAGGTTAGCAGTGTTGGTCAGTGGCCTCCAGCTCGAGTCCCTGAGATCACTTCATCAGCCGACCCAGCCCCTTCTGTCTATGCATCTCTGTTTACTCGAGCATTGTTGACTGAGTTCCAGTTACTCTTTTGGCAGAGGAAAGAAGCATTTAAATGGATTCTGATCTTTTCCTGGTCAAATCTTTCCCTCAAAATAGGGAAGTAGCTTCTTTGTGCCTTCTGCCTAAGGAACCGAAATTCCCAAGACCTTCTTGAGAATTTTCCCATATGGAAGTTAGAGAGCCCTTTTAGCTGATGAAGTATGAAAGTAGCTCAGCACTTAACTATCATAGACTCAAAGATAGCATAGTTTCTTCCAGCATTTCATAGGCTTTAGGGCATTCTTTCTTGGCATGCATTATAGGTATCAGTTCCCACCCCTGACCGCCCTTCTCAGCTTCCAGCCCCTGTGCAAGCCCAGGATCATGTGCATCCTAGAATGAACTGACCTAGTTGGAAGCTTAAAGTCCTGTGCTATACAAGTAGGAGCAATCTCAATCCAGAGAAACCAGGTGTTCTTTGACGTCCCACACACCAGCACACTCGGTGGGATTGCAAAAGAGAAGAGTGGAAGCCAAAGGTCACAGCTCTAGGAGTTCAACAAACTCTCTTGCCTCCTGTCTAAGAAACCACCTGCACTCTACTCTCACCCTCACAGGGACTGGTTCTGGCAGAGTTAAAATGCTCAACTTCTTTTGGGAGCCTAACATAGAATGACACACTACTTACCTGCCATCTCCTGGTGGCTTGACTCGAAGTCAGGCACTAAACTCCAAGCATTACCCTGCCACCAGCTTACTGTGTAATTTGGGGCACACCACTCATTCTCAGAAGTCTTGTTCTCCCTTTTTTAAAATAGTATTGATGTTGTGCAAAATCCCTTAGTGGTATTTTGTTTGATGTCCGAGATTGTCCTGGGAAGTCCTATGCCCACAGTCACAAAACCGATCCAGTCAGAGCACTGGGTCTGCAGTGAAGAAGAGCAGAATCCTGTCTTAGAACTTTTGCTTCCTTCTACCTCAGTTTCTTCATCAGTAAAATGGAGATAATAGCAGCAGTCACCTCTCAAGAGTTATTGTGAAGATCAAGTTAGATAATGTGTATGAAGCATTTTTTGAACCTTAAAGCATGTCTACAAATTCTGGCTGTTGTTAACTCTTAAGTGATGGAGCTGGGGCTTTGAACCCAAGTCTCTTTGAATTCTACCATAATGCCTTTCTAAATAGGTCACTATGTTGTATGATTTCAGGAGCACAGATAAGACCTTACTACCCCCCCCCAAATCTTCCCCATTACTTTAGTTGAGATTCTCTACTACAACAGTATTAACAACACATTATATTTCACGAAGCACTTATACTTTACAAAAACTTGTACATACATTATCTCATTTGATCTAGGTTTTTCAAAATGCATATTCCCCCGAGAGGACAACACTATTGAAACTATTATCAGTTATTTATCCCTTAATAAGTCTCAGCTCATTCCCCTGAGAACAGATTTTGTTAGGGGGAGAAGGAAGGGAAGAGAATGAAGACATTTATTCTCTACTTGGTAGAGAAAAGTGAGGAACCTCCCTGCAGAGAGAAAAGAATGTAGCCCAGAAGTCTGGGGGTACCAAAGACCAAATTTAGCCTATTTTACAGTTTTGCCATGGTCTGGCACAGGCTCTAGTTGTCAGTCTATAAAGTGAGGAAACTACATCTCTGCTCTGCAAGCTAATTAACATAGAAAGATGAGGCAACTGGACAGTTATCAAAGGGGAAGCGTAAGGAAGGAGGAGAGAGTTCTAAAGACCAAATCTTTGACTCCATCAGTGAGTACATCCTCCCAAAGAGAAATATTAGGTGAGTAAGTTTGATAAGGGGGAAGTATACATGAATCCAATGAAAGTTCACTGAGTTATACCTGTGGCATTTACTTTTTCTGACCGGGAACATCCATTTATCTCCTTCCCATGAAAGTAGTTAAAGTAAAGATATATTTCTAGCTGTGTTCTTTTAGTATCTTCTGGCACAATTCATTGCATTATTTGTTTCATATAACATCCCAGATAAGCTGAGTGTTAAGTATAGAAAGCTTACAGTGAAGTCAGGCTACTGTTTCTATTTTTTAATGAGGAAACTGATACACAAGAAAACAGAGAAGGACCTTTAACTTCATCTAACATGTTTGTAGTTGGGACTACCAACATACAAATAGATACAGTTTTCTCTAGTATATGAAAAATGTGCTAACTAAGCAAAAGTTTAACTTTATTTCCTTAAATAGTTTCAATAATTTTCTTTTTTCATTGCTGTGGGAGTAGAGGGGAAAGAATTTATTCCCCTGCCCCTTTGGTGGAAGAATAAAGTCACAATCTGCTGGTACTTGCCTAGAAAGCCCATATAAGAGGAGTCTCTTCCCTAAATCAAGCAGTTAATTAGTCAAGGAGCACAAAGAGAACTTGTCATTGGAGAACTGTCAGTACTTGCATAAACTGAACAGTATTACTTCCTGGAGGCTCAGGTGGGGGATGATTATCCTATATTGTTTAAAGTAAGGGCTGATTTTTTTCCAACATTGTCTTTTCTTTGATGATTGAGTTGTCTTTCATTACAGGTGGAGAGAGACTTTGAAAGGGAATATGGAAAACTCCAGCAGTAAGTGATCACCTCCAGGAAAAGGAGATGGAGAGACTCCAAAAGGGGGGAGAGAGAGCTCTGTTTTATTTAATTTTTCTAATTGTAACATTTGTTTGATGCTTTATTAATGACTTGGAGAACACCCTTGTTAGTATGCTGTTGAGGCAGCTCAATTCATTATACAATAAAATGCCCATGTTCCTTTATCTTCATTGATACTCTGTCTAGAGAAGCTTATAGAATGAGTGATCTTTTAGATTAGATTGATAATATCCATAGCAAATGTGCTTCTATTCTCCCAGCAGCATCCTAGAGAAGGTTAGATTTACGAACCAAAAGGAGCTTAAGAGAACCAGAAATCCAGCTGTCGTCGTCTCTCTTGCAGGCTGGAGGATCAGACCAAGAAGCTGCAGAAGGATCTGAAAAAGAGCACTGATGCCGATCTGGGTAGGTACTCCCATACCATGTTGCTAAGGAGCAAGAGTTGGAGGATGGTGACTGTGAAAATAAATAGGTTTCTCTCTTACAGAGTCCCAAGTCTGTTTTTTTGTGGGGACTAGATTTGTAATGACTCCTTCAAAAATGTTGACTGACAGTTGACCCTAGGTTAACTGTTCCTCATCAGAACAGACTTCTTATTCTTGCCAAAACTCTCCTACTTTCCTAACTTCTCAGGAGGCCTCTGGGTACTCCTTAGTCTTGTTGGATTTAATCCTGAGTTTGATGACTTGAAGCAAATTTGCTTCAAGGAGAATTGGAATACCATCAGAGTTAATTTGAACTTTAAGCTAAAAGTGTCTTTGGCATATTGGAATCTAGGCTGCTGTCTTCTGTCTTCCTGATTTCAGGCCCTTGCAGCAATGAACATTGAAAAAGATTACAATAAATCCCCTGGGAAATAGATGATTTGCTTTTCAGGAACAAAGTGATATCTCAGAAAGTGGTTTTGAGAAGGGCAGAAGAAGAAGAAGATCTTATGGACTAAAACATAGTTCTAATACAGACAGGCTTTAAAGAACGCTTTTACATTGCCCTGAATTTAGTTAATTTACTAAGGATTCTGAAAAGTTAAGAGAGTCTTGTGTATGGAAATTAACAGGAATCAGCCAAAAGTCCTAGAGATGCAAATCTCTTACCTAGAGTCACTCTTAAATGAAAAGAAACTATACTGGAACTCTTATATTTTAAAAACAACAACAACTTGTAGCTAACTCACATTGTCATGATACTTAGTACTATCTTTCTTCTTGAAACAGAGGAACATGTCAGAAGTCTGTAGCAGCTCTTTGAGGCTTCTCTTCCAAGGAGTCCCATCTATATTGTATATAAAGTTTTTCCTTCCAGAAATAGCAGGAGAAACACCTAAAGAGACTAGTTTTCCATTTAGCAAAATAATGGGTTTGGACCAAATGATCTCCCAGATGCTTTCTCATTTTAACATTCTTTGGCCCTATCATTTTGTGACCAGATTTCAGAGAAAGTAAAAGTTCATCAGTATTAAGTCTTCTTTTTGGTGGCCCATAATGACTCATTTGTGGTTCCTTGGAAGCATTTTCTGAAATTGCACCCAGGCTGACCAATTGGAGGCCCTTGTTAGCCATTCAATCTTCTGATGAAACTGAATGAGTGTTCAAGTTTGGACTGCCTTTTCTGCACCTTTATCCACAACTTGAGACAGAAGAGAGGAAGAAATTCATATCCGTTCCTATAGGGAGTCAAGAGAGTTAGAAATCCAGGCTTGCCTTGCTCCTTAGGCCTTACTTTGTAAATAATTAATATTATGAAACCAATTTTCATGGTCAAAGAAAAGCATGCTGGGAGTCTGTAGGGAGTGGTCAGTGGCAGCTGCTCAGTGGGGCCTACTCCACCTATGTAAGATATGTCCTTTGGGGTTTTAGGCAGCTCTCCAGGCATTCCCATTAGGGTCCCTAGAATTTAGGGTGGAGGAATCTGCCTTCTGCAGACTGCCAGCTCTAGACATTCCTGAGAAAGGCAGACCAGAATCAACACTGGATGAGCACATTGTTCTTCATTTTCCTCCTCCTGTTCAAGGGCAATGTGGAGTACCATTAGCCAGCCAGGCTATAGATCCCACTCCCTCCTCCTCACAAGGGGAGTATTTACATATTATGTATTTCTGTTCTACCGCATCAAATACTCTCAGTATGACCTCGGTAGAGTTTGTCCTTTTGGTTGGCATCTGAGTGGAATATAGAGCATATTTTACAAGTTTAAAACTGCATTAAAACTTAGACTATTTTTTATGTGTTTTCTATCACAAGATTTTTAGCTTTCATCACAAGAACTAAGAAACAATTGCTTATGCAAAGGAGTTGTTCTGCATCCTTTTAAGGGTAGTAATAATAAGAATAACACCAGTCAATAATACCTAACATTTATATTGTTTTAAGGTTTGCAAAGCATTTATATACATTATCTCATTTGATCATAATGAGCTGCAAAAAATAAAATGCCTCTTCCCCAAAAACAGAAGCCCTGATATAAACTGACTCTGTCTATAGCTAAACCCCTTGGTTTATGCCAGGGAAGTTCACACCATGTTAATCCAGATTATTTGAGTTAGTCCATACTTGACTCATAACTTATTCCCAGCCTCTATTTTTGGTTCCAACTAGGGAAAAATTGGCACTTAGAGAAAATCTGGATTTTTAAAATAATTCAACTTAGTTGGAACTTGCTTTTTCTTTTTCTCATTTCCCTTTTTCTTTACCTTTTCAACATTGAAGGAAGGAGACGGGAGCTAGGGGTTGGGGATAGAGGGAAGATCTGGACAATTATCGATTATAAAGGAATCCTAGTACAGTAGAAAGAACATGCTCCCATTTCTAAGCCTGACTCTCTTGCTCATTTACCTTGTGACTTAGGCAAATAATGTCACCTCTCTGAATCTCAGTTTTCTTAACTACAAACGGAGATGATAATACTTTCCCCATTTATCTCCCAACTATTGTGAAAAAGCACTTTGCAAACAATAAGTGTTAAATAAACATGGGCTTTTATTGTGTTTGGGAAATTACTTTACAGATAGTTTGTGAAACACCATACAAATGCCAGGCTATATTACAGTCATGTAGGGATTGGATGGGACTTGATGAAATGATGGTTAACTATGGTGACTTCTTTCACTGGAGTTGAGATTCAGTGTTTTCATCCCTTCTAGGATGTTAGCATTACTGAATTTTCATAGCTGGAATTAATACTCTTTATTCTTCAAATAAAGAACCTTAAAAAGGAAGATTTTTACATCCTGAAGTAGAAGTTTTCCAACCTTTTCTTATGGATTTATTAGTAACAATAATAAATCATTCCCTTTGACTATATAAATTGTGGGATCCAGCCCTGTTGTTGGTGTCCTTGCTTTAGTCACACTGATATCAGAGTTATACAGATAACTCCAGAATCCCAGAAGTGAATTACTGGCCTCACAGATTCAGCCCTCAGAGAACTGGAAGACAGTAAAGGTAAAGAAGGCTATTATTTGATCTTAACTGTCCCCAGTCCTGAAGTAATGATTTCCTTCACTGACTCCAGAGGCTAGATTTGAATAGATCCCACACATCTCTTTCTTGATGACTCCTGTCTCACAGAAAAGTTACAATGTGTAATTACCATTCAAGATGGTAATTGCCCACCTTTAGACTGTAGAAACTGCACTATAGTCATGAAGACCCCACATCTCAGGTGACCTCCGTGAAAAATTGGTCTTCACTTCCTCTTCTATGCAGTGAAAAAGCTACCCTTATCCCTGTGATCTAGATGTCTCTCTAGTATTTAAGTCTTCGTTTTAAAGGGTTCATGATCTTTCTCAACAGTCGTACGTCCTGCATGCCACCCTTTTCATTACAGCCTCTCTTAGTTCCCTTTCCCTGGCCCAGAGCTGAAGTGAGTAATTTTTTTTATCAAAAAAAAAACAGGTTCAGTAAACATTTATTAGGAATTCTGTTAAGTGTGTCATTTGCTATATATGAAGGTGACTCATGTTATTTCTGAATTATTTTTTCAAATAATAGCAATATATTTGCCCCTGATCAGCTATAAACTGTCAGCTAGCCCATTGCCTCTTTCTTTAATACCATATTTTTGAAAGAAGATGTAGTCTGTGGCTGCAGAGCATGGCTAATTCACCCATATGGAAATGGAATCTGTGACCCTGGTTTGGTTTGGCATCCTGTTCTAAAGAGCTTAGTTAGTTGGCCTCAGATCCCACCAAGGAAAACCTGGCTCAGCTTTTCCCAGTGGCTGATTGCCTAAGCAAAACAAATTGACTCCAAAGACCTTGCCCCACAATAGCCTATAATTTTAGCAAAGAAGAAATTTATCTTTCCCTCCTTGAAATGTAGAAAAATATGAGTCAGGGATTTGGGATGTGGGGGGAGAAATTGGAAGAAAAATTTCGTTGATGACTTTTTTGTACTTAATGAACTATTTCTCCTTTCTCAGATCTTTAATCATTTCTATTTTAAATAAGACATTTTATGAGTGAACTAGATTATAATCAATCAATAAACATTTATTAAGTACTTAATTGTGTGCCAGGAACTGTGCTATGCATTATGTTTCTAAATTAACAAAATTATTTTAAAGATCCTAAAAGGTACTAAAAATGCTTATTAAATATTGTTTTATATACACATACACGTATATATTTTCTCCCACAATTTCACTTTTTAAAAAATGTTTCTCCATGTCTCTTAACATTTCTGGGAATTTTACATCCCTATCTATCTCCCACTATACTTTGTATTGTTTTCTATAATAGTCCCCTTATGTAGGTATCCCCAGTTCCAGAGAGAAAAGAAGCATTAAGTGGCAGTAGAGTTACATTTAAAAGTCATCAAGTCATAGATTCCATTTTTTACTATATACGTATTTCCACAATTATCATGCTGCACAAGAAAAATCAGCTCAATTGATAATTGTACAAATATGTTTACATATATTGGATTTAATATGTATTTTAATATGTATAACATATATTGGATTACTTGCCATCTAGGGGAAGAGATGGGGGAAAGGAGGAGAAAATTTGGAACTTAAGGCTATGCAAGGATCAATGTTAAAAAATTGTGCATGTGTTTTGAAAATAAAAAGCTTTAATTTTAAAAAAAGAAAAAGAAAAATCAGATCAAAAAGGGGAAAAAAGAGAAAGAAAACAAAAAAACAAACAACAAAAAATGATGAAAATACCATGTTGTTATCCACATTCAGTCCCCATAGCCCTCCTTCTGGATGCAGATGACTCTTTTCCATTACAAGTTTATTGGAATTGACTGAATTGTTGATTGTCACATTTTTGTGGTTGCTGTGTACAATGTTCTCTTGGTTCTATTCTTTTCACTTAGCAACAGTTGATGAACGTCAAGGACAGCATATCTTAAAAACACTTTGAATTCCCTATGATTTCTAAGATTTATGACAGAATAACCTGCGTTTTTTATTGTTTGTTTTTGTTTGCAAGGCAGTTGGAGTTAAGTGGCTTACCCAGGGTCACACAGTTAGGAAGTGTTAAATGTCTGAGTTTGGTTTGAACTCAGATCCTCCTGACTCCTGGACTAGTGCTCTGTTGACTGCGCCACCTAGCTGTCTCTCAAGTTATCTTTTTCCTGAAAAATACTTAGACTCTGTGCCAGGGACTGTGTAACAAATACTAGCTGGAAATTTTATGGTTATTCTCTATTGTATAGCAACTCTAGTCCATCCTGTCTGTCACTTACAGAATTTGTTTTTAAAAGCTATATAGATTTTTAAAACCAGTAGGAGATGAGAAACTTCAAGTGCTCTTTTTCCCAGCCCTGTCCCTGAAATCTTTTAAAAGATGAATATTCTGTCTTTTCATAAAATCTCAACATAGATTCATTGAACTGAAAACTTGGTGAGATGTTTGCCTCTAGACCTAGTCATAACTACATTATGCCAAGTGGGTGTCTATCAAGGTCTGGGCTAGCTCCTCTGAAAGGCTCATAATAAGTCCTTGTCAGGATAAGCAAAAGTCCTTGCCCCACGTTGGGTGCCAAAATGTGAAGGTCCGGTCGTCTCTAAGTTATTCTTCCAGACTGCCGTCTCAACTCAATCTTCCAGCCAGACTCTTCTCCAGGCCCAATGTTCCCACTTTTATCCTCCCAGAGAATGGGCCTGTGAGAACTTAACGGGGCTTGTGAGAGCTCCTACAGCCAATGAACTTGCTCCTTTTAAAGGTGTAAACTCCTCTAAATGTGCAAACTCCTCTTCAGAAGTCCAAAGGTGTAAACTCCCCTTAAAGGCTCAATCCAAAGGTGTGAATTCTGAGCTAGAGAATTGCCCAGACAACCTGAGTTATCACCTTGTAATCCTAATAGGTGTCTATCCGTTCATTACAATCCCCCCACAAAAAAAAATTCTACAAATTTAGTCAGTTGAGACAATATTCTATGATAAAACTTGATGCAGCAATCTATTTTCAGAGCTTCTTCTTGTCACTTATCTCACTAGATACTGTGATCCTGAGGTGGATAGTATATTGTTGATTTGACATGTGAAGAAATAGACTTACAGAAGTTAGATGATTTCCCCAGAATCAGGACTGGGAGTGAGTAGGTTAGATCTCTTGATTCCTGGTTCCATTCATTTTTAACTGACAGCCTAAAGAAGCCACTATTTTGGCAACTAGTCACTTGTGTGCAAAATAGTGAATTTGGTTCTAATGCACCGCATTTTAGGAAGAAGTGGTGACATGGATCCTTAAAGCTATGTCATAGGAGGGGGCAGCGAGGTGACGTAGTGAATAGAGCACCTGCCCTGAAGTCAGGAGGATCTAAGTTCAAATGTGGCCTCAGACACTTAACATTTCCTAGCTGTGGGACCCTGGGCAAGTCACTTAAACCCAACTGCCTCAGCAAAAACAAAGAAATGGAAAGGAAAAAAAAAAAGCTAGGAGAAGCAGGTGAAAGAGCTGGGAATGCTTAGCTAGGAAAAGAATTTGCAGATGACAGCTGTACTTGAGTACAAGTGCAAGATGAACTATTTGGGCTTAGCTTTTGTGACTATATATTAGAACTAGGATCAGTGGGTGTAATTTAAATAGAAAGGATTGCTATATTAAGCAAACATAGAAACTAATGACCAGTAGTCTCAGAAATATTGTCTATTATCACTTAAGAATCTTTCAACTCTGAGAATCTCTGATCCTTATAAAGGAGCATGTAGGAGAAAAAAAGGTATCAACTGAATTCTAATCCATGCTGGGAGGATCTATTACCTGTGCTATGCCAGCTTTCCTCCAGGACCATGACAAATCATCTGTGAAGATAACGTAAAGAACTCTGGATTTGGAGTCAGAAGATTTTGGTTTGAGTCCCATCTGGGCCACTTATTAGCCTTATGATATGAAGCAAATAAATTAACCTCTCTCATCCTGTTTCTTCATCTATAAAGTGAAACTACGTGCTTCTCAGGGTCACTGTCAGAATCTAAAGACTTAAAGTACTTTGTTGTGTTAAAAGCATTATATAGCCATTAGTATCTAATTCTCAGACTCTGGCCTGCTCTTTTCCCCCTTCTTGCCCTTCTCGTAGCGGGCAAGTCAGCCACAAGATATATGGACAGGAAAATTTGAAGTGATAATATGAAAGTGGTCATTGTCATCTAAATTGTAGAAGAAAAGAGATTTAAATAACCTTATTTTTTGACCTTCCATTCAACCTCTAAGCTTTCTTTTCCCACAGCCATGTCCAAATCAGCTGTGAAGATCTCTTCTGATCTCCTCTCCAATCCACTTTGTGATCAAGACCAGGAATTTTTAAACATGGTGACTGCACTAGATACAGCCATGAAACGGATGGATGCCTTTAACCAGGAAAAGGTAGCCAAGGGCATTACTTTTTCTCTCTTCTCATATCTTCTTTTAAACCACTGGGCAGCTCTTTTAGAATCCACAGTGGGCCCTACTTCTCATTTCCAGTTCATCTTACCCTCTAGAGAGAATTTCATACCGAATTACTGCAAAAGCTAAAATGTCTCTTAATATTTGTCTGACTTAACCCTACCAGAGTTCCTCCTTTAGCTTTTTCAGCCTCAGAAGATCATTGAGCTAATAATTATTTGAGAAGCCAGATTAAATCAGTTAAAACCAACATTAATATCTGTAACACCATAACTAAATACCAGTCGCAGTGCCACTTTTCACACTTAGAATGGTCCATTTAGTCTTATTCAGTGACAGATAAGAAAGAAGTCTGTGCCTGGACCCCAGTGGATCTCTGTGGTTACCCACACAGATACTGAGTTTCAGATATGATTTGCTCTTTTCACTCAATTCAACTAATATTAAGTACCTAGTATATACAAGGTACTGTGCTAGATCCCAGGGACACAAACACAGACAGTACATTCCCTGCCCAAAAAAAAAAGGTCTTCTAACTGACCATCATTAAATGTCCTGGAGATGGTTGACTATCAGGGTAAAGTAGGATTGAGGAAGAAGGAAAGAACCTTCCTCTTCAAGATCTTCTGGTCTCTGTCCATTGCAAACCAGCTTCAGATTTTGGTCTGAGGAAGTGGAATCTGTATGCCCAAGCAATCACAATTTGACCCTCTGTGTTTTATTTTTGACAGGTGAACCAGATCCAAAAGACGGTGATTGAGCCCTTAAAAAAGTGAGTAGCAGCCATCTCTGAGGATTGATATTCTTAAAAGAGCTTTGCTGAGGTTGTTCTCTTTATAAAGAGGAAAACTCAAATGGCATTGGCAAGGAGCAAGGGATGAGGTGAGCAGGCTGGCAGCAGCTTGAGGACCAGACTGGACTGCTAAAGGACAATTCAAGAAAACCACAAGACGTGGTTCTGGTCTCTTGTCATTTAGCTTCTTGTCCTTACAGAAACCTGAGGCAGCCAAGCATCTACCTGCCATTACAACTATGGTCATTTGGCTTTTTCTTTTTGCTGTCTGCTCAAGACCCAATAGGGCCTGAACTTGCCAAATTAAGCTAACAGAGATCTTGGCTGGCCCTCAGTAGAGGTGCAGGAGGCCTTTCATCTCTGGTCAGAAGTGGAAGAACAGCTGTCTGGAGCATTCTACTTCTGAAATAAGGGAGCGGCTGGGCAGGGGAGATGAGAGTGGGGGGAGCAACAGCATGATTGTTTGCCTAGAAAGGCCTCATAATTCATGACCCATCAGGCTCATAAATTCTGTAGTGGGATCCATCTGCTCTGTTGGGAGTGTCTCCAGCTGATGATCAGAGAGACAGACTTGCTCCCTAGGTCCCCTAAGTTGAAGGGAAAAAGTAGGTGTGGGGGTGGCAGGAGACAGGAAAGCTGCCTTGAAGCTCCCACCTCACTTCATCTTCTCTGGCCTCTCCCAAACTGGCTTTGAGCTAGAAAGGATCCAGGCTCCAGTTCAACAGCTGCACATTATTACTTCTTCTCTGGTGGTCCCTTGCAGTTGACTCATCTGGGACCTGGATAAGCAGGATCTGCTAAATTATCATTAGGGCTAGATTAGGGTCCCCAAAATTGGATGAGAGAGAACAGTTTTTGATCCTCTAACCCTTTGTATTTGGGAAATCATAAACTACCCATCCTTGCCCAGGTCCAAGGAAGAGAAGTTAGGAGGAGGTTCTCCTAATCTCTGGAAGGGGTTCTTTCTGACCTTTCTTGATCACCAGCTTTTCCAGGAAATGACTGAAAGCCTTACAGGTGACTAAAGGCAGTGACATATAAGTCAGAGCAGTTTCTCTCCTACTACCAAAGTTAATCCCTTTTCCTGCCACAGTCATTCCTCACTCCAAAATACCAGGAAACGATGAGGAACAAGGTGCATTGTTTGGATCTATTGTGGAGAAGCTCATGAGATGACAAGAGATGGGCAGCTGTAGCGGTCAGGAAGCCAGTTTCTAAATTAATCAGATGGCTCTGTGGTTTGGCACTCTGGCCTCCTGAGATAAGACTTCACAGAAAACCAGGAAGGCAGGTGGGCAACAGAGTGGCCCCTGCCCTTGTGTAGCCTTCTGACATCAGAAGCCATGCCCTGCTCTCTGGGCCCTGCCCCACCAGAGATGAAGCACTCAGATTAGTCTGCGGACGACACCTGAGCTGGCATATAGCAGGTAAAAAGGACAGGACAGGGCTAGGCACTCAGAGTCTGGCAAATCTAGGCAGGAAAAGTCAGCCCCGGGAGCTTCTGACTCAATTTCACACACACCAAGCAGCCTTGAAATCCAATCCCTGACTCCAGCTTTTGTAGCTGGTGCCCAGCTGAGAGAAATCCCGGCTGTTTCCCACCACCATGGCAGCCCACCACCTGCCAGGAAGGTGGGCGAGTGGCAGGGGGTGGAAGCTGAGATCTCCCTGGGCAGATCCGTTGACCTCCCTGTGAGCCTGTAGACTAGCTCCTCACCCCACCCTGGGCGACACGCAATCTCCTTGACCACATCAAACTAGTACTAGCTGTACCCCCTCTGCACACTCCCTTCCTACTTCCGTCTTGGTAGTGGGGAGCCTCCTGGGGACCCCAGGACCGGAAGCAGGAAAGAGCAGCTTTCCTGTCCTCTTCTAATGAAGAACATGGCCACATGACTGCCCCCTCACAACCTCCTTCCCGCCTCCGGGGGAGCTCGGCCTCTAATCCCCCATTCTCTGAGCCGGGTGTTCTGCTCCTCCGGGCTCTGGTTGGATTGGGATGCTTTTAATTTCCCTTTCCTGGTGGGTGGAAGATCCCGGTTGTGTAGGCACAGATTGAGGAATGGCAGGCATTCCCCACCAGGGCCGGCTGCTCCCAGCCCACCTCCCAGCCGGCCTCTCTCTCCCTCCTTCCCTTCCTACCCCACACTTACCCAGAGGAGGGAATTTGTTAGCCAGCCTTGGGAAGGGCAAGAGATGAGGAAAGCAAAGAATCAAATCCTGAATGAGGCCTTACTCTGTACTGTGTTATCCAGGAACCACACTCTAAGAGCAACCGGTACAAGGTGCCTTTGAGGCAGCATGCAATGGTAAAAAGGGTATTGGGGGGCCCTGAAAGCTGATTTCCTGGGAGAGAAGCTAGCATGAGGGTCCTATCTGGAACCATTGCTAGGCTTGTGCTGAGGGGTTTGAATTAGCCAGGTCCCATCATGGGATCCCCAGTTTGGAGTCTGGACATCATCAAATCCAATTCTCTTATTTTACAGATGAGGAAATATAGATTTACAGATCAGGAAATGATGTGCCCACTGCCCACCCCCCACAAGGGGTCAGGTAGCAGATCCTGGTTTTCTGACTGCATAGCCAGAGCGCTTTCCATTGTACCATACTACCCCCCAAACTGCAGAAGACCAGTTTGGAGGTTTCCTGCTTTCAAACTAACTCCTTTTGCAACACCATGGTTATTTATATTGCCCATAACTTGGGAGTTGGTGAAGGCTGTTCCATCTCCTATAAATAGAGAGTAGAGAGGTGGGGGCTGAGTGGGCCAGTATTGAGAGCCAGGAATTCTTGATTCCTGATCCCACCACTGACTTTCAAAAACCTGGTTTAAGCTGTGCCCTCGCCCCCAGCTCTGCCTCAGTTTCTCTACTCCAATGAAGAGAAGTTCTCCCCGAGGAGAACACCAAAATTGAATTAATTCATATGAATGGAAATGTATTAGTGAATAATCTACAGTGAGCTATGGAATATTTCAGAGAAAGGAAGAGCTGGGAAGAGTCCCAGAAGTATTGGTCATTCTTTGTTACCTAACAGTGAGCTGAAAGAATTGCCCAGCTCCACTGTTGCTTGGCCACACTGGGCACAAAATGTATCCCCACTTATTTCATCTTAGATTCCCAGGGTAACATCCTGGCTGCCATCTTCACTTTGTTCCCACCTATCCCATCCATGGCGTCCTGGTTTGACATGGGGACAGCAATGTCAGGAGGCAAAACAAGTATCATGAAAAAGAAATGACTTCCAGGCTAGTCAGGTGGCTTGCGTGGAAGAGGCTGGGCTAATTTCCCAAGAACTTATGGGCTTCTTAAGGCAGTTAGGGTCCCTCTCTCTACTCCTAAAAATGGGTGTCATGTCCCTAGGCCACAAGGTACTTGCTAAATCACTCCCTGTGACTTTGGAAAATGCATATTGTAGGATAATTTATAGAGGAGAAGGAGATATCCTTGTGGGCCAGGGAGCTGGTACTCCCTCAGAAAGAACCCTTAACTGTTTACTTACTGGGTTGGCCCCGTCTATTATCCAGATAAGAACAACTGACATTTCTACAGGTTTTAAGGTGTGTGAATCTGGGAAGCAGTTAGTACATGAAAGATGTCAAAGGTGCTGTGTCAGATTGGGATTCCAGAGGAGGCCTGATTTGGGGGATCACAGGCTAAGTCTGAGCAGCTAGGATTCGGCCCAGGTTTTCCCTGACTCCCAAGTCCAGCAAGTACCCTTCCCACCCCACCACAACGTCTCTCCCAGGGATGTCTGTTTTCAGTGTTTCACGTTACATCGCCCCTTTCACAGGGCTGTCCTCTCCTGAAGTCACAGGAGAGAAAGTTGCTGTCAAGGAGAAATGGGAGGACCTGCTCCCCTGTGAAAGATCACTATTCTGTCTTCCTTTCCTGTGACCATAATCACCCAGGACAGAGGTCAGAGGCCCTGGGAACTGGTGGAAGCCACAGATCTTTTCAGTGGGACTACTCTGATGGCTTTCTCCCCAGTGGGAGCACCTTGGTAGATTCACAGCTCTGCCTACACTGCCTTCTGTGAACCATGCGATTTGTCAGTTGTCTGCCATAGTCCTCAGTGAGGGGGATGGAGGGTGGAGCAAGAAATCTCTCTCAGACTGCCTCATAGTAACAACCTCAGATGCCAGTTCAGAAGCAGATGAGCCTCTTGAAATCATTGATTGCATCCCATAGTGGCTCCTGGGTTCTTAGAATCACTAGGACTCTCAGTACTGGCTGGCAGAGACCACTAAACCTTCGGGGTTCCCAGTTTAGTAAGGAAAACTCATTCAGGGCAGCAGCTATTGATCTAAAAGACAGTGAAATTTTGCCCTGCTTTTGGAACAAGCCCCCCAGCTATGGTTTACTTAATTCTATACTTAAAAGAATCTCTTTTTTTTTTTTTTTTTTTTTTTTTTTTGGTGTGGATACTTCCTTCACCAACACTTCTTGTGATCCCTCCTGAAACTTGAGGATGGTCTTCAAGGGTTCTTGTGGCCACCCCACAGAGTGAAAAGCCTTTCTCTGCTAGACTGCCCTTTAGCCACCCAACACGCAGTTTCTTACTGTGCCCTATTCAAAAACTTATCCAGCTGAACAGATCCTGCCAGATCTTGTCCTCCTCTGCTGACATAGGCAGGTGCATGTGCACACACACACACACACACACAGTGAAATATCTGAGGAAGACTTCAGTGAAGGAAAATGATTTAATCAAAATATTTTTTTGCTTACAGAAAAGTCCAATGTTTGCAAGTTGATGATTTCCATCTCTCTCTAGTCAACTTTTTATTTTCTTCTTCCTTTGTTTGAGTTTCAGGCATCATTAAATAATTCTTTAGCTCAAGTACAATGTTTTGTTAATTTTTGTTTGAGTGGTGATTGTGTTCCAAATTTGGGGAAAACTTCAGCAGCATGATTATTGCAAGCATTATTTTTTCCTCGGTATGAATTAATTTGGATCCACATAGATGTATTTGGAATCCAGAGCTCATATGGGCTCGTGGTGAAAAAAAGCTGAGCCCTCAAGAACTGCCTTTCTAGATTGCCCAAGGAAAGAAAGTCATTTCTCCCTCTATGGCTTTAGCCATAAATATCTGAGGGGCATTTAAAATGCTCCCAGAGTCTTTTTAATAACAGCATGCGTTAGCAAATTTGAGGTTTTCATCTCAGAACAATTAGTAAATAAATGCTTCCTTTACTTTGAAATGGCAGAGTTATTGACAGCTTATCAGATGGTGCCAAAGCTCTGGACTTATCTGGTGTTAATCTTGGTCACCGAAATGCTTAGCTCTCAAAAGTTGGTATCGAAGGGGCAAGAGGTCCTGGAGATCAGTGGGTGACTTCTCTCCAAAGTCAGCTCTGTTAGATTTATATTTTGGAGTCTGCTGAGTCATGGATCCTGTTTTCCCTAAGTCTGAAAAGGCCCAGAGCATGAGTAATGTACCCCCACTCACAACAGAGATAGAATGGGGGTTCACACCAGACCCTCTGACCAGAGCTCTTTTCCACTGTGCCGCTGCTGCTATGACCAAGTGGTCTGATTTCAGGCCAGTCACTCCCCATCTGGATTAAAATTTCCACTTACGTGAAATGAGGGAATCTGCCCTACATCATCTCCAGGGGCCCTTACAATTCCATG
The DNA here is from genome assembly GCF_048593235.1 of Sminthopsis crassicaudata. NCBI lineage: Eukaryota > Metazoa > Chordata > Mammalia > Dasyuromorphia > Dasyuridae > Sminthopsis > Sminthopsis crassicaudata. The sequence goes on along the minus strand of NC_133618.1, from coordinate 143,226,697 downwards.
ATAAAGTCTTCTCATGGATAATTTCATAAGCTGTGATATAGGCAGCTTTCCTAAGCTCCTAAGTCATTATTAAACTTAACTGACTGAAATCATGAATACATTGACTGCCAGGCTTAGCAAGGATAAAGGGTCCATGTGTTCACCGTTTAGCAAGGTGCTGCTTTGGGACCAGTACGGTGCTCATGCCTTTGGCCCTTCATTTTTTTTTCCTTGAGGCTTCATGCCAGGACATTGAAGTTTGGTAGAAAAGCACCTGGGATTTGGAGTCAAAGAATCTGCATTACTGCTTGGGTGACTGTGAGCAAGTTACAAAACTACTCAGACCTTCAGATTCCTCATTTGTGCAGTGAATGGGGTGCACTAGATCACCTCTAAGGTCTTTTCCAAATTCTGGGAAACCTGCATTCTTCCCCTCCTCCCTCCTGTGCCCTGGCAGGAGAAATGCTGTTTTCTCCGGGCAACCTCTTCTCATGCTTCTACCTTGTTTCTGGCAGGTTCGGTAGTGTCTTCCCCAGCCTCAACATGGCCGTAAAGAGACGGGAACAGGCTCTGCAAGACTACAAACGGCTGCAGTCCAAAGTGGAAAAGTATGAGGAAAAGGAAAAGACGGGACCAGTCCTGGCCAAGCTCCACCAGGTACCAGGATAGGGAAAAAAACCCAACCAGGAACACAGGCTGAGGAGGTGAGGAAAGGGGCTGGCCATTGGTGGGGGGCTCTTCACCGTCACCTTGGAATTAGGTATCGCTGAGGATACAGGGTGGTATAGACATAGGTCTGCCCCTGCCCCCACTGCTCAGCCTGGAACCTTGACTGAACCCACCGTGGACAGGTACGAGAAGAGCTCCGGCCTGTGAAGGATGACTTTGAGGCTAAGAACAGACAACTCCTGGAAGAAATGCCTCGGTTCTACAGCAGCCGCCTTGACTACTTCCAGCCAAGTTTTGAGTCCCTGATCCGGGCCCAGGTAAAACTGAGCTTTCTGAGCTCCTAGTGATGTTCTAGCAGCCCCCCCACCAAGGACACCCCACTGAAAGAATAAATAGTGAGAACAAGAGTATCCAGGTGACTGGAAGCTAGGGAATTCAGCAGAAAGACCAATTAAGAGGCTATTATACTAGTTGAGGTGAGAGGTGGTAAAGCCTTAACCAGGATGCTGGTACTAATGGGCAAAGAGATGGGATGTTTGAAAATCGTGCTGTGGAGGATTGCACTAAAGACTTGGCATCTGAGAGAAAAGAAGTGATAAGGATGACTCTTAGATCTCAAACCTTGATGGACTGGAAGTAGATAGGTACCTTCATCATAAATAAGGACATTTCAAGGAAGAATAAATTGAAGGGGAAAGATAAGCAGCTCTGTTTGAAATGTATTGAATTTGAAGTAACAGTTCACTTTCCATATGGAGAGGTCCACTGGACAGTTGGCAATGGCATTAGAGTTCTAAGAAAGGAAAGTTTCATACCTAAACTTGGGAGTTATCTGCACAAGAGATAAGTGAACATCTGTGAACTGATGGGAGCATCAAAAGAAATCATCATCTTCAGAGAATCCAGTTTACCTTACCTTTCAGTCAGAATCCTTCTTGGGGAAGAAGAAAGATGGGCTCTTAAGGTGGTTTCAGCTCTTGCTAAAATGAGCCCTGAATGCAAGAGTCTCCCCACCCTTGCTTAAGGAGATGACTAGATTGAAGTCACTACTTTCTGGTCTTCAGGCCCCTCATCTCACCTGATGAGGGAATAGAAAAGGAAGCCTTAGGGAAGTGAATTCATCAGTATCAGGCATTGGAGAGGCGTGGCCTCTTCCCAACCTTAGAGTTGTGATCAAAATTGGAACCCTTTGTCTTTAAATACCTTTAGGGAGGGCAGAAATGAAAAAGAAAGGCCACATTTATGTCTAAGTTAATTCTTTTGATCCTCTCAGGCTCCTTTTACTTGCCCTCGCAAGTCTGGAAGCCGTTCTCCTTGTGCAGAAGGGAAAGTCAGTCCCTGGGAAGAATCATGAGTAGCTTAAGGCAGGGAACACTTAACCCAGCTTCCCTCCACCAGACCTCAGAGGCTATGGAAAATCTTGATCTGGGGACGAGAACCAGATAGGCAAGGTTTGGGGCTCAATCAGCTTCCTATTCAGAGTTGTTCTTTCATGTCCTGAACATCTTATGCCCTCTAGTGGACAATATGAGCCATTACAGCTGGATTCACTTCCACCTGCTGGCTGGCTTCAGGCGTGTAACAAAGCTTGCTAAGGAGAGCTCGGGAAGCGGGTGTCTGAGGGGTAGGAACCCTGAGCTAGGTAGTAAGTGTGTGCAGAGAACCCCATTGTTTGCGGTCCTCGGCCCTGCTGCTGCTTCTAGGTACAATTGTAGAAGAGATGACTCGAGACCATCAGGGGCCTTGGCCAAGTCTTGCCACCAAACACACCCTACTGACCATGACTTCCCAAGCACAGGCTTGGATATGGGTAGTGATCCAGTGGAACTTGTGTCAGCAGATCTCCCAAAGAGTCTGGGACAGTGAGGAAAAGTAAAGTCCATGGCGGTGACATGCTGGTGCTACCATAATCTCCTGATGGTTTTGGCACCAGAAACCCAACTGTTATCAGGAAGGCTGGAAGGATCGTAAGCTTCTGTTAGCCGGGGAGCCTATTGTTTCCTCCGTCGTTTCTCCCATCCCGTCACATTGACTTCCCACTAGATTAGTGTTGTCAGAAAAGGAATCCTTAGGGTTTAAGAGTATAGCCCCTAAGAATCTTTGGCTGGAGGAGGCCTTCCCACTCCCTTCTAACCCTCTCCTGCCTGAATTCTGCCTGAATTCTGGTGCCATTAGTCATAGTAAAAGTGAGCATTCCTGGTGACTCACCAATGCAGTGCGGCTGGTGGGGAGGACTATCCTCCACCCCCATCCACCCACTAGCCTGCTTAGGCTGCCCACAAGGTCCCCTATTTTCCTGCAAGACTGCAGCAGAGTTGCTAGAGAGGTGATGAGCTGATCGTGGGAGTTGGAAACTTCCAGATTTGACTCCTGCTTTGTGGGCCCCTACGAGGAATAAAGAAACAGGATTTTCTTAGGATCTTTGCTCAACTCCTGATTCCTCCAGGACAGAATGTCAATTAGGCAGGGGTACTATGACTAAACCCTTGGAGATGCAAGTTTGGGGGCTCACTTAACCTCCAGCTGTCTAAGCTGGGAGGGGGAGAACAGTTCCTATCTGACTGAAAAGGGAGAGAAGGCAGGTTAGGGGGATCTTAGTCAAATGCCCTAATACAAGAACCCAGTGTTGAGGTACCTTATATACCTTATATACCTTCCAGCACCAGATAAAACCAACTTTTAAAAGACTCTTCAAAATTCTTTCAGGATTGTTCCCTGAAACAGCTCTATATTGTTTTTATTGAAGTTGATGGCCCTACATGGGGAGGGTGGTGCCCACAATATCCATTTCTCTGTTCACTCTGGTATCTTCTGGCACTTTCAGGAGGAAAAGTGGCAAACAAACCCACAACCACTTTCCTGTTGTGGGCAGACTGAAGGCTAGAAGTAGATTCTAATTAGCTTCATAAGGTATCCCTTACTAGTTTTCTGGTCTTCAATGGGGCACCAGGCCACCGAATTTCTCTCCAAAGGGAAAGAGGCCTGAGCTTTTCTTACAGGATTAGACTTGGTAAACTTGGCCCACCCCTTTCAGCTTCCCTACTGCCATGCTATTGGATGAACCAAGTTTAATCTCCTCTCTTCCCCACCCCCAAATTCGAACCTTAATCCTATATGGCCTTTTATCTTCCCCCAACTATGGTGTAGCACCTGGAACACAGTAAGCATGTGATAGCTGCTTAGTGACTAACTTTGTCTTAGTGCTTTACTATACTATGAGGTCCCTAGGGCTTATATGGAGAGGAAAAAGAGGGTGTAGTTTTTATCCAGTGAGTCCCAGATTTCATCAATCTCTCTTCCTTTTCCCACTGACCCTAGGTTGTATACTACACTGAGATGCACAAGATCTTCAGGGACTTAACCCAACAGCTAGACCAGCCTGGTCACACAGATGAGCAGAGGGAGCAGGAGAATGAGACGAAACTGAGCGAGCTCCGTGCCCTTTCCATCGTGGCTGATGACTGAACTCTACACAGAATCTCCCCTCCCCACTCCCCTTGGGAGCAGAGATCCTCCTGCTATATATACTTTCAGACCCAGTAAAGCCAGCTGTGGGGTGAAGGGCAGTAGCCACTGTAAAACTTTGCCATGACCCACTGGAAAGACCACAAAGTCTGCTACCTTTTACTGGCTCTTAGACTACGTCTAACCTGTTGGTTGGAGAGCTACACCCCCCACATACAACCCTGAGGTTGCAGGTGGTCTCATTTTATTGCTGTATGATAGTACTTGCTTAGGAGCCAGATATTCTATGTACATTAGTGTAAAAGGAACAGCCTCAGCCCAGAGTTTTAAGTAACTTAAATCCAGCAGCAGCAGGTGTGTAAACAAGTCAGCTTAGGCGGGGCCAGAACATTTAAATCTTGAAAGTCAGGGAGTCTTTTGCCTAGAATGCCGATTTGCCTCTGTGCACTAGCCTTGCTTCTGCTAGTGAACCTTTCACTTCAAAAGTCATTTTGTCTGAGTTAGTTAAAGATATGGCAAATAACTTGAGGGGACAAACCCAAAGTTGTCTTCCCTGATCTGACAAGGCAGACAAAGGAACCCTCCTGGGCTTCTAAGTAACTGTTAAAAAAAAAAAAAAGCTAGTTTGTCTTCTTTCTAGTCTTTGTCCTGTGCCTCAACCAAGGGAAGAGTTCTAAAAGTTTTCCACTTCTGGGGTCTGAGATCTAGTTTAATGTAACGGAATGTAAATTTCATGCTGTTTTTCTATGCATCTGTCAACTCAGGAGCCCTGTGGAAAGGGCACAAAGTCTGGGCTCCCCTGATTTCCAATATTGGGGATTTTATTTTTTCAAAGAAATTTAAAATAAATCTGGAACATATTGCTGGTGATCTAAATAAAGGGGTTGGGGGTTAAACTAACCAACAAGCTTTGCTTCCAAGGGGACCTGATAGATTCTGAATGCGGTGCTGCCCTCTGGAGGATAAAATGTTTTAACTGATAACAACCCTTCTGCCTAATGCCTGGTAGTACCAACAAACTTGTTTTCTTTTTCAAATCTGCTGTCATGGGTTTTATCTAGCTGACTTCTAGAATCTGACATGTGTTTAACAGGAAGAAACTGAGGCAACTCACTACATTCCCTAGAAAGAGAAGTGCTGCAAAGTCTAAAAAAGAGGCAAAAAAACTCAGGGCCTGACAGGAATAGGTTAAAAACCAGATAAGACAGACACGGGGAAATAGTAGGGGAGGGGGCCCTACAGCACTGCAGGCACACACTGTGTTTTTGACTTTGGTTTATTTAAAAAACAAAAAGCCAAAAAAGGACAACTGTTTATATACAAAGTCAAACTGGAACCGTGGGTTATGGAAAGAGGTGAGAATTACAAAGGTAACAGAGAAAGGCTTGACCTACCAGGCCCAAGCCATTACCACATTCTGAACAAAGAGCAGAAGAGAAAGGAGCGGCTTTCACCTGACAAGAGATCTCATCTGGAGTTGGCAGAGTGCAGTACTACAGACAAGTAGCTCTGGACACAAAGTGGCCCCTGCTGCTGGCTCTATTCCTAATTGCAGGAGCCATGAGCCCCTTTCTTCTGAGGATCTGCCCCCTATAGCTCAGCAGCTTGACCAGATCAAGAATCCATTGCCCACAACTGGACTCCCTGATTCTTTCTCCAGAAAGTCTGTTGGTCTTAGGCCTGGTCACAGGTTCTCAAGATGTCTTCCCCTCCCTTCCTTTGTCTCATTCTACACTGGGAGGATATGAGGAAGCACAAGATTAAAAGGGCTCCAGGAGGAACCACAGTAGAGGGAGAAGCAATATTTCAGGAGTGAGAAGGAAAGATGCTGTATTAGTGGTGGGTGTAAATTGGGTCCCTCCCTGCTCTGATAGGCCGAGAACCAGTCCCTGTTGTTCTCCTCATGGCCCAGGCCCCTCCCCCTCCATTTGTCTTGGAGATGCTGAGCACTGTCAGCCTCCCCTGCCTGTGTTTCCAGGCCTTGCTCCAGCTGCTTTCTGGTGCTGAGAGGATCAAACTTCATCAGTCACTCCATCGCTGAGCTCACAGAGTGGCAGTTGCTATGCAGTGCCCTTCAGCCTCAGTTGCTAGGTGCTGGTTCCTCCTTCTCTCCCCAGCTGTCAGCCTGAAACACAGGTATGTCAAGGATTAGGAGACTGGAGGTGGGAGAGAGCTGGGCAGGGAGAGATACAGGAGGGAAAAACAGGTCTCTGCACTCTAACAAGAGGACTGGAAAAATTACCAGCTACTACTTCTGAGAATTCTCTACTAATGGGCCCAAGAAATTAGTGGATGATAAGGCAGGGAGCTGCCACTCTAGCAGTCTTCTCCCAATAGCAACCTTATGTGGCCTTCCTCATTTCCATAGTAACCAGAGCCTGCCCAATCCTACCCCCCTACCTTCTCTGCCATCCGCTGCATTTCCTGCTGTAAGGGAGTCAAACGTCTTCGAAATTCCTGAAGCAGACGCTGCAGCTGATTCTTCTGCCTCTCAGCAGTGCGGGCCATTTCTTCAGCCTCTGCTAGCCGTGTCCGAAGTTCCTGCATATCTGCTGTCAATGTCTTATTGGCTGCCTCCGTGGTAGAGAAGCGGCTGTGGGTCTCCTCTAAAAAGAAAAAATCAGAAATCTTGCTCCCAGCCTGCAACTTCAGACAAATAAGGGACAGAAGTCACCCCATATGGGACATTGACACAATCAAGGATTCAGGCTAAGGGCATCTCACCCAGCTTCAGTTCCAATGTGTGGATCTTGTTCTCCAGGTAAAGCCGCCCACTATCCTGCTGCTCTGCCCGCTGCAGTAGGTTTCCCACATGAATCAGGCTGCCATTATGAGACACGAGACCCTTGTGTTCCGCCTGAGGGGCGCCTGGCTTTGTGCTTTCCCCAGAGGAAGGCGGCAACAGATCCAAGTTTCCTTGAAAGGACAAAAAAATTAGAAGATAGGAGGAAGACAGCCAAGGCCCGCTCCTTCCAAAGTGAAGTGACATGAAGTTCTCCTCCTGCTTACCAAATAGCACCTCCTCAGGGAGCCCTCCATCCAGGCCTTCTTGACGACTATACTGGAGGCTCCGGTACTGACAGATGTTCTGGCTTACCACCCGGCTAACCAGCTTTTTGGCCTACAGACAACATGCAACTATTACTGCACCAGGATCAGAAAGAACTATCATACCCAATACAAGATTCAAGGACTACAGGAACACTTAGCTTGAGTCCTATGTTGGGGATAGAGGACAACAGATAAATCATCCCGGGGCTGGGTGGCGATAGAGGAGAGAGGAGGTACCTGCTCTGCAGTAAGCCGAAGTCCCAGAGTGAGTAGGATCCTCTCCAGGTCCCGTCGGTGAAGGTAGCCACACCAGTTGGCATCAAAGAACACAAAAGCAAGAAGACAGTCCAGGGACAACACAGCTGAGGGATCTAGCTCCTTGGGCTAAAAGAGACCAAGAGAAAGTAAAGAAAAATGTCCTGTTGGCTTAGTGTTTGTAATTACATGACAGGCTGGTAAGCTGGAACAGTTATTGAATCTGTCAGGCCAAGTAAAGGAATTCCAGTTACCAGGCTTTTATGCTTTAGGTTTTTAGTTTTGAAACTAGCTCTATAATATTCAAAGTATGAAGATTATCCTAACAAACCCTAGGGGTTTTGACCTACAGATGAATATCAAGTGGAGGTTAATCATATTCTCAGATAGTGAATTCTAGTGGCCCTATCTTAATATATACACAAATTCTCTCTTAAGTGTGTACTTCTTCATCATACAGAAAAAGCAACAGCCATTTGGTGTCCACCAACACTGATAAAGTTCTAAAAGTGCTACTCAAATCAGAGGCTTCTCCAAACTATGATAACCCAACTCCTCACCATGTCCTGGAGTGAGGAGAATTCCATCTCTGATTGGTTGGAGGCCACAGACCGTACCTCAGCATCTTCTAGCTTTGCCCCTGCTGAAGAGTCCCAAGACAACAAGGTGAGGGGACCATCAGATCCAAACCAACTACGTCAAAATTCCCTCCCTCCTCCTCCTCCATACCAAAATCTTCTTCCACATCTTCCCTCAGCAGCAACAGTTCTGCATCCAAGCTCAGCTCACAAAGGTCCTCAGATGCTTCACCCCGGCCCTTTTCCTCCTCCTCCTCACCAGAGGCTGGAGGCTTAGGCAGAAGCCCATCCTCCTTCTGAGAGGGACTCTGAGAGGGACAGAAGAGTAATAACAATTACCCCACATTTATATGTCACTTGTAAAACATTTTAAATATATTAACTGAAGTTCAAGATACTCTTGGGAAATTCTAGCTATCTGTAATATAGCTAGTTAATCACAGGGAATGCACAGAAGGTAAGGAATTCTCACAGCCCAAAAAAAAACTCCCTTCCTTCACTGCAACAACTCCCTTTTCTCAACATAGCCTTGTTTTAAGACCTGGAATTAAAACCTAGTTTCATCCCCGTAGGCCACAATGATTAGACCATGTATGAAGATCCATCTTCATTTCTGGATCCTTGTGCTTATTCTGCCTCTTTACCTAAAACTACACTAATTCTTAGGGAAGTTTAACTCTTGATGATAGCCACCATAACAAGGAAAACCCAAAGGGCCCATAAGCCACTTTAACCAGCAAATACTTTATCTCCTTTCAAGGAAGGGAAACAGAACAGTCAAAAGCAACAGTGTCATTTAGAGTACACACCCAGGGAGACTCATATTCAAAGGTGTTCACTACCCACATTTACAGACCATAGCAAAAGGTAATTCGTTGATACAAAGCCAAACAAGTTTGCAGAAAGCTTGACATATAAGATCCACTTAAGCTAAGAGTATTTATATGAAACTTAAGGAAAACAAACAGGTGCAGAATAGGACATCTGTGCACGTGCACTCATGCACACACATACACATGTGCATGTGTTTGTATCTCTTTAAAACTGTTGTTGATTAGTGAAATTACATCAGGATTCTAACACCTCAAAACCAAATGTGCTATTGAGAGAAACTAGAAAGTCAAAAGATGAAGTCACAAAAGTCGACGATCAAATCAAGTATAAGCATAAAATATACTGTGCAGAAAGCAACATGATTTGAATTACTAAGATCCAATTTCCAAATTATCTCAAAAGTGAAGAATGAAGCCCCCAAAATCAGATATTAAAAAAAAAAAAAAAAAACAGCTGCCTGAGAAGACATCAAGAACTACCAACAAATATCTAAGGAAATCTGTATCCATCTGTATAAAATCTTTAGGAGCTGAAAATATGAGGGCTCTAACAAATCTCTTCTTCAAAGTCATAAAAATCTTTATAGAAGATGAAATCCCGAACTAGCTAGGTGGCACAGTGGATAGAGTACCAGCCTTGACATCAGGAGGACCTGAGTTCAAATCTGGTCTCAGATACTTTAACACTTCCTACTCGTGTGACTGGGCAAATCAGTGATTAATTCTAACTGCCTCAGCTCCCATCCCCCCCAAAAAGAAAAGAAAACGAAATCTCAGTTTTGTTGATTACAAAAAAAAAAAAAAAATTGACTCCAGAAATCAAACTTCAAACATTCTTCAATTGACAAAAGGTCAAAAGCTATGAACAGACAATTTTCAGATGAAGAAATTATTTCTAATTTCTAATCATATGAGAAGGTGCTATCACTATAAGAGAAATGACAACTCTAAGGTACCACTACACACCTCTCAGATTGGCTAAGATGACAGGAAAAGATAATGATGACTTTAATTAATACGTTGTTGGTGGAACTGTGAACAGATCCAGCCATTCTAGAGAGCAATTTGGAACCATGTTCAAAAAGTTATCAAACTGTAACATATCCTTTGATACAGTAGTGTTTCTACTGGGCTTAAAGGAGGGAAAGGGACCCATGTGTGCAAAAATTTTTGTGGCAAGCCCTTTTTGGAATGGAAAGAAATTGGAAAATGGATGCCCATCAGTTGGAGAATGGCTGAGTAAGTTATGGTATATATACATATACCTTCAAATATATACCTAAAATTACTTGATTAGATATGACCAGAAGTCAATTTGTTTAAAAAAATTCTCCAATTATAAATATGAAATAAGGCATAGAACACTCACAAAAAGGGTTCTTTACTATCATGAAAGATGTTCTGTTCAGAGTCTAAATAATAGAAGAACTCCCTACAGAGAAATTCTCCAGATGAGCCTGTTTGCAATTTATATTGTAGTAATTATATCAAGCACCAGAATCCTACAGGGTCTCCTCAGTAAGATCCAGAACCACTCAAAAGAAATGAATCTAACAATTTATTCACACAGTGACAAACAAGGTCAATAGAAATGCAGAAAGTTAGCTCCTTAAGAGCAAGAATTTCTTAGAATCCTAAGCACCTACCTAAATGACTTAACACCGAAGCACTTAGAAAATGTTTGTCAAGTTGAAATAAAAAACACCTACTGCTCTGATAAGCTTACTTATGAGATGCTATGGATGGGTACTCCAATAAGCTGATCCACAAGTACATGTTTTGGATACAACTCAGATAGGCAACAAACTTTGCCCAGAAGTGAATCAATAAGAAAATGATTTGTATTTGTATTTGACTTGAGTCTATCTTATTCCTGCACCAACATTCTATCCTCTGCACCACATTTAAATGATGTCTCTTGATGAGAAGTTTCACTTGAGTAGTACAAGATCCTCAAACTCAAGATCCAGAAGTGAAATCATGTTCACTAAATCATATTCAGCAGAAAAATGCATTCACTCATTTTAGAAAAGTATTCTGACAAAGGTTAAAGCAAAAAGATTTTGGGCTAACCTTCAGTCAACCAGAACAATGACCTACATCCCCCATTCCCTAAGCATTCTGGCTGACTTTTTTGGGCTCTCTGACTTGTCACCTATGCTTCCTTTACCTCTATGTCCAGAAAAATGTTTGCTCCTGATTTGCCCACTTCCTTTTCTCTATTCATTTTCGGTCTTTGTTAGCTCATCATCTGTTATCACAAGGCCCTCTTTTTCCTCTCTGTTCGCTCTCAGCTTCTATGGGTTTAAGCACCATCTCTTTGTAGATCTTGGCCATCTATAGAATCACCCCATTTCCTCCCCAAGGTTTAATCTCCCACCAATTGCCTATTGAATGGTTCAAACTGGATATCCTAGAAGCATCTTAAACTCAATGTGTCTCAAGATGAATTCCTTTTCTTTCCCTCTAAGTCTCCCCTCCTCCTAACTCCCTTATTTCTGGGGAAGGCTCCAGCCCCTTCCAGCCTTACAGGCTCCCAAGTTCAGTATTCCCCCAGGCTCTTCACTCTCACTTCACAGGCCCAACTGGCTGTGAAATGGGGCATCTTCATCTCCAGTGTCTCTCTCATATGGGACCCTTTGCTCCCTTCACTCAATTACCACCTAGGTGCAGAGCTTCACCTCTTGCTTAGATTATTGCAACCACCTAACCGCCTCCCCTCCTGGAGTGTGACCCCAAACTGCTCCCTAAGTGCTTCTTCTTAAACACAGGCTTGACCACATGACTGCTCTCCCCAACCAGCTCCACTGCCTTTCTGTTGCCTCTAGGACACAAAACAAACTCCTCTCGTTAGCTCTGAAAGCCCAATCTCAGCAGATGGCACTCTTCTCCCTCTCCGTTCCTCATAATCAGCCTTTAGTGTCCAGTCTCTGCGCTTCTTCCCTGGTCGCCCCCATGCCTGACCCGGGCTCCTTCTTTACCTCTGCCTCACAGAGCTTATAGCATTCTCACTGGGAAAGTCTACTCTCAGACACTTTCTGTTCTCAGAGATCCAGGCCCAGGCCCAAGCCCAGGCCCAGAGTTAGGCAGGCCCTTGCCCACTGCTGGCCTCAGAGTACTCAAGTCCTTGCTCTCTGGCCCCGGCACTCACCAACACGGTCTCTGGCTCCGCGGACGTTCCCTCATTCTGGGCTTCGTCCTTGGCCTCTTTGGCCACTTCCTCCTTGGCTGCCTCATCCTTGGCCGCCTCCTCTTTTTCCGTCTCTGGGGGGGGCACCTCTTTTTCAGGCAAGCTCAGCAGCATCTTATAGATTTTGTACCCAAAGTCTCGCTGAAGCATCTCCTGAAACAGTGCTGCCAACACCATTACCTGTTAATAAGAGTTAAGGGGACATGAATATCAAGTAGAAACAGTTCCTCTACATCCCACCAGACCAACACCTGCCCCAGATCATCCACATCTACCTCAAACGAGATCTTGTCTCTTGGCCGACGATCCTCCACAATGGCGTGGAGGGAAAGGTTAGTACAGCCAGGCTGAGCTACTATAACAGGCTCCAAAGGAGGGGGAGGGGCCTCTGGGAGAGAAGGGTCCATTTCCTGCTGCAGGCTGAGTTCAGGGTTCTCCGTGTCTTGCTCAGAAGCCTCTGTCCTTGCAAGTTCAGAAGAGTCTGTTTCCTCTACAGAAGCCTCAGCTTCCTAGGAAGCAAACAAAAAAAGTCATCAATTGTTAGTCCCAATGTTTGGGACCCTTTCCCTCCCAGGGCTTAGACGTACCATTGGAGCCTCCTGGGGCGGGGCACCCGCCTCAGTCGCTTTCTGCTGGCACAGGGTCTCCCACTCCTCCAGGGAGGGCATGAGTGTCCAGATGTCTGGGAGATACACCACTACAGTTCGCTGCCGCCGAGGGGGTCCCAGCTGTATGTACTGGAACTCGGCAATGCGCCACCTGCTCCCAACAGAAGGGGGCACTGAGACATTGTCCTCTGATGAACCCTACAGCCCAGATGACCAAGCAACTGCCATAACTACCAAAAGCTCCCTAAGCTGGAATACATGAGTTCAAACTGTGACCATTCCCTGCACCGAATGCACTAGAGTTCCTACACAAAGAACACATGGGTGACCACTGCTGTGGAATCAGGAGGGCTAGCAGACAGTCACTAAACTACACACAAACACAAGTCACCAACCCCACTCCCTTTACTGTCAATATCTATCTGTAAGGTTGGGGTCAAAGGTGTGTTGTGTGGTTACAAAACTGTGAAGGCTAACAACTCTATAAGAATCTCAATCTGTTATCCAGTTAAAATACAATCTTCTCACCAACTACATTAAACATCCTCAAATAAAAACTGCAGAAAGGACACTCACCACTTTGTGCAATTGCTCAAATCAATGCCTGTCTGAGCTCGGGCACAGCGGATAGCAGTTCGGACCAATACCTGGGGATCAGCCTTTGGGTCAGGACCATCTAGAGAGGGTGACCACTCACCCCCAACCATCACAGTCTCATCTTCCTTCCTCCTCAGCAAGAACTGTGAAAGAAAATGTTTTTAATGGCTTGAGTAAATGGTTCCTCCTCCACTTCACTTGCTCCTCAACCAATCTACATAAAGTATTAGCCAAGAAAGCCATACAGAGTGAAGAGTGGGTAAAGACAAGGGTTCTAGCTGCCAGAAGTCATAACTGCATAATGTGGCAAATCTGTGGGTTTTTCAGTCCTTAGCTTTCTCATCTAGATAATCTCAAAGTCATTCTCCCAACTTAATAGTATTGTATTTTTTCAATTACATTTAAGTATAGCTTTCAACATTTACTTTTATAGGATTTTGATTTCTATTTTTCTCCCTCCCTCTCTGTCCCCCTCTCCAAGATAGCACTCTGTTATAGGTTATACATGTACAGTCATATTTCCATACATGACAATCATAATCATGCTGTGAAAGAAGAATCAGAACGAAAAGGAAAAACCACAAAAGGGAAAGAAAAAGCAAAAAAAAAAAAAAAAAAGTATGCTTCTTTCTGCATTCAAACTCCATTGTTCTTTCTCTAGAAGTAGATAACATCATCAATTTTGGAAATGTCTTAGATTGCTATATCACTGAGAAGAGCCAAGTCTATCGAAATTGATCATCATACGATGTTGCTATTACTGTAAACAATGTTGTCCTGGTTCTGCTCACTTCACTTACCAGGAGTTAATTTATGTCTTTCCAGGTTTTTTCTGAAATATGCCTGCTCATAATTTCTTAGAGAATAGTAATCCATTACATTCATATTACCATAATTTGTTCAGCCACAGGCGTCTCCTTGATTTCCAATCATTTGCCACCACAAACAGAACTGTTATAAACATTTTTGCATATCCCTTTCTCTTTTTTATGATCTCTTTGAAATACAGACCTAGTAATTGCTGGATCAAAAGATATGCACAATTTGAAAGCTCTTTGAGCATAGTTCCAAATTGCTCTCTAGAATGGCTAAATCAGTTCACAACTCCATCAACAATGCATTAGTGTTCCAATATTCCCACACCCACATAAAAATTACCATTTTTCTTTTCTTTCATATTAGACAATCTTCCCCCCCCCCCCTTGAGGCTGGGCTTAAGTGACTTGCCCAGGGTCACACAGCTAGGAAGTGTTAAGTGTCTGAGACCAGATTTGAACTCGGGCCCTCCTGAATTCAAGGCTGGTGTTCTATCCACTGAACCACCTAGCTGCCCCCCATATTAGACAATCTGATAGTTATGAAAGGGTACCTCAGGTTTTTAAATTTGCATTTCTCTAATCAATAGTGATTTAGGGCATTTTTTTTTACTACAGATAGCTAATTACTTCATCTGAAAACTGTGTGTTCATACTCTTTGACCATTTCTCAATAAAGAATGTTTTGTATTCTTATAAATTTGACTCAGTTGTCTTTATATTTTAGAAATGAAGGTTTTATCAGAAACAATGACTGTAAAAATGATTTCCCAGCTTTTTACTTCCCTTCTAATCTTGTTGCACTAGCTTTGTTTATGCAAAACCTTTTTAATATAATCAAAATTATCCATTTTGCATTTCTCCCGTTTGTTCATAAATTCTTCCATTGTCCATAGATCTAAAAAGCAAAACTTTTCTTTACTCTACTAATTTGCTTACGGTATTGCCCTTTATGTCTAAATCATGTACCCATTTTTACCTTATCCTCTCTTACTTGATCTTATATCAAGGTTTCTTTTAGCTCTAACATTCTTCAGTGCAAGTCAAGCACAATTAAGTGCTTTACTGCTAAGTGAGAAGTAGAAACAAACTATACCCTCATGAAACCTATAGTCCTCCCCAGTTATCAGCACCACAGGAAAATAGGAGTGCTTAATTAATGATTAACAGAATTACAATTGTAATAGGAAGTAGGCAAGGACATAGAAGAGAAAATTAGGACAAATTTGCAGTAGGAGGAAATATAGCCAATCCCTTTGGTATGAGGGGAATAGTATCAATGAAAGTCTCAGGGGAAGGAAAAGTATAAAATTTTGAGACCTTGCTTCACAGATTCCAGAAACATTCCAACTCTCACCTTAATTTGCTTCAAAGGATGTTCTGGATTCTCCCTTGGCTCAGCCATATCTTCCACAAATAGCAAGCAGCAACGATATAATTCTTCTAGTCCCGGAGAGGAGAGCAAAAGTACCTAAGCAGAGGCAGCAAAAAAAGAGTAAGAATCAAAAAGATATCATGGATATTCTCTTAAATCGTGAGAAAAGCAACAAGATGTGCCAACTTACCTTAGCACTGTAAGTCATGTCAGAATCTGGTGGAGTGGACTCAGAGTTAGCACTTGGGCCTTGTTCCTTCTCTGATGATACCTGAATTCGACTTGGATGATGTAGGGAAAAGGGCTGGCTCAGAGGGAAGGCAGACAGCCAGCTCAGATGCACAACTAAGAAGTCTGAGGGTACTAAGAGACTACGGTAACGGCGCTGAAGTTCCAAGAAGTCACACGAAGGGCTACAGATCAGGAACAAAGAAAATGGAGTCATAGCCTATCCCTTATAACATCAAACTCTCCCACTCAGTTCCCAAAAATTTCCTTTCTATCTCATAGCTTATATGCTCACCTGTCCACAGTATAGGGAGTAAGATGGACCCGATAAGGGGGCAAGTCATGTCTTGGCTTCTTAACACCCCAAGGTTCCCCACCTGCCCTCTGTTTGCGTTTTTTGGAGTCATAGTCATCACTGGAAATTGAAATATTATCATTAAAGTATTAAATACCCATATGTATTAGGTTACATTATTAAATGAGTTAAAAGACAATCTCTAACATCTAGTAACATACATTTTCAGATAATCCCAGATAGTAAAACCCCTTTTGGTACAAACATAACTAATTTTCAGTTATTCAGGGGTAAATTACTCATTCCAGACTGAGAGCCAGATTTTTTTGTATTAGACCTGTTTTCTTCTGCTCTCATTGAGCTTCAAAATCAGAGTTTCAACCATTTTGGGTGTTAATTAATTAAAGACAAGAATTCTTTCTTTCAGCTCTGTCTCTACAAGAATTTCAGTGTTTCTAAAATACTCCTTTGAAATCATTTGGACAATGTATACAGCTAGACCAGTACTTTAAATACATTTTAGTATATTATTTTAAGTTTTTTTTAATAATACATATTATTTAAGTATATATTATATGTAATATATAATATTACATTGTAAAGTCTACTAAATGTGGTTTAGAATAATTCAAAACAGATTTCTCCTATTATTCTGATCAGGACTTGGTTATAATTCATTATCAGTTAAAAAACAAAAAACAATTGTCATTAACAGACAACTGTCAGCAGAAATAAAACCAGCCTTAAAGCCTCATGAGGAATAATCCTTTTAGTATTATTTAGTATCCAGTGAGATACCATGCTCTGGATCCCAAAAAAAGAAGCGATCATCATTGAATCACAAAATTTCAGGGATGCCAGAGAGTAAGTGACCATCTAGCCTACGCAATATCCAAAAAAGTGGTCATCCATCATTTGCATGAAGAGGGAACCTACTACCTAGTGATGCAACTCATCCACTTTTTGATATCTCTAAATATCAATAAGTATTTCTTAACATCAAGTTTAAGTTTGTCTCTTTGTGACTTTCACAAATTTGTACCTAAATAGAATATGTTTAATTATCTTCCATGTAGCAGTCTTTCAAATAGTTGAAGCCTACTTTAATGTCCCTTGAGTTTTCTGTTCTCTAGGCTCAATATTCCCAGCTCCTTCAACTAATAGATATATCTTCATGTAACATGAATTCATAACATAGGCTAAGTGGCAAAGTGGACAGAATGCTAAGTCTCAATCAAGAAGACTCATATTCCAGTTCAAATCCAACCTCAGATACTTAGTAGCTGTGTGGACAAGTCACTTAATCCTGTTTGCCGCAGTTCATTTGTAAATGAGCTGAAGAATAAAATAAAAAACCACACCAGTATCTTTGCCAAGAAAATCCCAAATGGGGCCAGATATGACTAAAAAATGAATGAAACTTGATATGAATTTAAGACTTCATCATCCTAGATGCCCTCCTCTAGGCACTTTACAATTTTTTAATCTCCTTCCTAAATGTGGAAAACATACCTTCCAGCAAAGTTATTAATGTTACATCCCCTAAAAGCATTAATTTTCAATACCTCTTTTCTTACCCCACACATATTACTCAACTAATAAAATGGTCATCCTCAATTATTTAATTCCACTCCAATATAGATCACTCTAAAGCCATGGTCAACATCCACATAATGAATCCCAAATACAATGTCTGACATGCAAAAGAGATATTGGTAACTCCATAATTAACCTACATTTTATAATCTAAAAACAAAAACAGAAATATGTGTTTTTCACTTGACTTATGTGATGACTTAAAGGATATAATAATAAATTCACTGCATAGAATATGAAAAGAGGAAGGCCATCTGTAGCAATCATCCTAGTTTAATCCCTTCATTTTATAAATAAGTACACTGAAGCCCAAAGAGTTAGGAGTAAAAGGTCTGGATATGATTTGAACTCCATCATCATGAGATGGAGAAAAATCAAAGAAAGCAGAACTCAAAGCCTCTTGAAAAGCAATTCTCAGCATAAATTGAAGCCTCTTGATAAGCAACTTTCAAGGTTCTAAACTTATCTCCTTAGTTGGGAATTCAAGAAAGATTTATTCCTAAATAAATATGAACTCTGCAGCCTGACCTGTTGCTGTTCATATAACTGTAAAACTTTGCCCTAAGTTTTGCAAGGCTTCTTTTCAGGATTCTGGATGGCTTTCTTATTACTTGTAATCCTGCTGACATTTAAGGATGAGATTTCTTTTATCCCTCCTTTGTTTTTAATTTCAAAGGAGACCAAAGCTTCACAACACACACACACACACACACACACACACACAAAACCCTAGTCTGTTTGTGATATGGAAGGCACAAAAGCTAATTTGATCTGAAGCTGCATTAACAGAGAAACATGGTATCCCAAACAAAGGAGATTTTTGTCCCACTGGTTTTTTCCCTAGTCAGACTACATCTGGAGTATTGTGTTCCGTTTGGGACACTATATTTTAAAAAGGACAGTGAGAGGATGGAGAATATCCAGGAGATTGAAAACAAGATGGTGAGTGACTTCAAAATTATGCCATAATAGGAATCAGTTTGAGCAACAGGGAAAGAAACTGCTAAAAAAGATTTAGGGAGATCATGATGATAGTTTTCAAGTATCTGAAAAGTTATCATGTGGAATAGGTATTATTACTCTTTTACTTGGTCTTCAAAGGCCAAAAAAAAAAAAAAAATTTTAATTTTTTTTTAAGTTTCAGAGAGGTAAATTTTGGCGAGATGAAAGGGAAAACCTTTTTCAGTTAGAGCTGTCCAACAAAGGAATGAATTGCCTTGAAAGGTAATGAGTATCCTATTACACCCAGTAACAGCTAGGTGTCTACTTGTCAGGGATATGAAAGAGATATTCTTACTCAGGTAAAAGTTGGATCAAAAGGCTTCTATCTTAGAAGCCTTCCACTGAGACTATGATTCTAAGGTAAAAGTAAGTTTAGTCTCAGGGAATAAAGTTAAAACCTTCAGGTGGAAAAAATAAGCAGAGGGAGCAAGAACTAATAACACTCTTGGCAGAGCACATTACTCATATATCATACAAAACATATTAAATATATCCCAAAGGTCCAATTCAACACACCTGCTACACACTAAACAACCTAAGACCTTTGTTTCCTTGATTTCAAGGCACTACATAAATCTAAAGAATTGTTATACATTTATGAATATGCACAATTTAAGCTTTTTTAAAATGTAGATGGCAATGTCTTTGTAAGGAACAATGAAATGTTCGGTCTTATGATCATTTTAGTTACATGAAAAAATCTATTATCTGAAATACTTTGAAAGACCAATTCACGTCTTACATCTGGCTGCTAAAACAGTCATTTACATTTATATATCAGCGTGAAAACATATAACTAAACAAAATGACCATGACAGAGACAGTATCAATAAAGATAAAGAAGCAGCACACAAGTAACAATTTCCCTCGTCCTAGTTCCTTACCTTCGACCCTGATCCAGTCGGCTATGAGGACCCCGAGCAGGAAACCTGCTCAGATGGCTCAGATGCAAGGTAGGGGATGTTTGGAAGAGACTCAGCGCTAAGAAGAGAAAATACGTTATAACTCAAAAGACTCAAGTAACGTTCCTGGCTCTCTCCACATCTTTATATCTCGGATCCTATATCCACAATTATAATTAGAATAGGAAGCCTGTTAATTCAAATCATAATTATTATGTCTCTCCCTCCTTATCAACCATACTCACGCTTCTGAGGGAAGAGTGGGGGAATCCGATGCGGCTGAAAGATCAACTGGGGCTGGGCCCCCAGAATGCCTTGTTTCTGACCCAGTGCTGCCACATGTAGAAGGGGAGGTGCTGGGGACTTCAGCAGAGGCTGAGGAGTGAAGATCAAGAACTCAGGGAACTCTAATGCTGAGCTCACACACCTTAAGGCAAAACATCCCCCTCCCAAGAAGGATGAGTTCTTCTTGGCTTTCAGGTCACATGGGTTCCCTTCCCCAATGCACATACTGACAAGGACCGAGTACCTGATTGGAGAGTGTCTGAACCTTGACAGCATTCCAGGGCACTGCCTGGCCAGGATTGTATGCAGCCTTTACCAGCACCTTCTCACCCAATTGGGGCAGCCTGCCCTTCACCACACTGCCAGCACAAAATCCAAGAGTGCCCATTGAGGAGAGGGGCCTGACCAGGTCCCCTGGTCACCTCAAAAAGACCACTCCCTCCCCTTTCCCAGAAGATCTTCTGGTAAAGAAGGTCTTTCCCCCATATATTTCCTGCCTGTCAGCAACAAAATCCCTTGGGGCCCAAAGTAAATAGCAACCTCAGAGACTTCTTCACCAGGATGATGATGAACCTTAACAACCCATTGAATTTTTTCAACCATAGCATCCTCACTCTTGGGGAGACCACCAGAGTCTCCAGCCTACCTCAGTTGAAAGAAGACTTCTTCATCAACTACCCCAAAGTAGTCATGCAAGCTGGTGACAATGCCAGTAAAGACACGCTGCTTCTCTCCACCCTGTAGAGTAAGAGGGTAGTGATCAAAAAAAGAGGGAAAATGGCTAAAAATGAGTATGTCTCATAATTCCACCATCCACACAAAAAAGTCTACTTTCTAACTACCTTCTCATCTCTACCCAACACCCTCAACAATCTGAATCATCGAGATACGCAGTAAAAGGGAAAGATGAAAAAACGCAGCCGAAGTCCCCTCTGCCAGAAAATCTCAATCTGTAGGAGAACAGCCATCAAAAATAGAAGTAATCCAGTCACAGACGGAAATCAGACTGGTCTCTGAGACACAACCTGGAGGGACTCTGGCTTCTTGAAGAGAGAAAAGCGGAATAATCCTTGGGTCCTGGTATAGGGTTCCTAGTCAAAGGTGGCCGCCCCAGAGTGGGAAAAGGAAGGAGGAGGACCCGTTAAAAAACTCAGTGGACAAAACATGCCCGAGGAAAGGCCTACCTGAAGGTGCCTGGCATTCTGGGACAGTTCTGTGGCTACAGGAGGGGTGAGCAGGCCAGGTGGCGGGCCCAGGAGAGACGTGGATGTGGAGCCTGGGGGAGAGAGCAGAAGCAGAGCTGGCATCCCCTCCGCTCCGGAACCCGGGGTCAGCAAAAGGCCAAGGGAAAGCACAAGGGGGGCCGGTGCGGTCCCTGGGCCCCCGTGGGCCGTGTCCCCAGCGTTAATCACCACCCCCGGGGCAGGGGCAGGGGCTGCACCCACGGCCGTACAGAATTTTGTTGGAGACGTTCAACAGAGGAGGGCGCATAGGCTGGGAGGACAGTGCCGGCGCTCCCCACAGAGAGCCAGGGCAGAGCCTAACCTGAGAAGTTTCGTCCTCCCGGGAGGGGGTTGACCCGCTGGCGCTTGAACTGAGACATGGAGAATGCTGGTGTCTTTTACTGGGCCTTGGGAAAAACCTTTGACGGAAAAGTGAGTATTACCGACTTCATAGGAAGCAAGAGAGAGATTCCTGAGAGGGGAAGGAGGAAGAAAGGCAGGGGGGGGGCGGGGAGGCTGCAAGGGCAGCAGAGGGGATGCTGAGGGAGCCAAGGTGAGGGGCTGCGGAGACAATGCTCAAGGAGCGGCGGGAGCGGGCGGATAATGCAGCCGCTGGGGGAGGGAGTGTAGAGGTGGGAGGGCGGGAGGTGACGGCGAGGGGAAGGGGGAGAAGGGGGTGTCTGGGGACGGGGGCGGATGCCGGGGCTGCTGGGCAGCCCCGCTCCCGGAAGCCCTCTCCCCACGCAGACCGACCGCTGCCCCGGACTCCAGCTTTCCCGCCTCCGCTGGCCCCGGCCGAGGCAGCCCGGGGCCGCTGGGGGGAGGGGCAGAGGGCAAAGGAAAGCAGGGGCGCGGCTTCCACTTCCCCCCTCCCCGGGGCCCGAGCCCGTTACCACGGAAACCGGGAAGGAGGGGAGTTTACGAGCCGTGGCTCAGGTCCAGGGAGCCCAGTCCAGTAGCCCGCGACCCCTCGCCATAAGCGGACGGCGGGGAGGAGAAGGGCCCTGAACCCACCTGTGGGCCCGGGGTCGCGACACCGGGGGACAAAGGCACCCGGAACCACCGCCGCCGCCGCCACCGCCGCCGGAAGCGCTTCGCCGGAAGCGCGACTGCTGCTCTGAAGCCGCTTCCCAGCCGGATGTAGTACTCTGAGCCCGCCCCTAGCCTTAGAAACGGAAGTGCGTCTCCTTCTACTGGGATCGGCGCGGGCCCAATGCTCACAGTATAAGCGTCCGGTAACTCCTCGAGTTCCTCTATTAAAGAATTCCCCCACCAAGTCCACTACGTTCCCCTACGTCCTAGAAGGCGCCTCGGAGAGCCCCCTGCCGCCTGTGCACTTGTCAAGGGCTATTCACCCCAAGGCTTCCCAGAGCCGGCTAAGGAGAGTTCTCAACCACAGTCACCGAGGCGAGTCCCGAGGCCTGAGGCCTTTCCCACTCCGGGCTGCCAAAGCCTCTGCCTCCCTCCGACTGCGGCCCTCTGTCAGCAACACCCCACCCCTCCCGCGCAGTGCCCGGCCTTCGCCCTCAGCCCTAACACTTCCAACCACGTGGAGACGCAGCTCTCCAACTCCGCCCCGCGGCCCCACCGCCTTCCTAGTCACAGGCTCCCGGCGCATCTGAGCCTCCGTCACCTTCACACACCTAGAGATGAGGGGGCTCTGAAAGCGCCGTTCCAGCCCCTCGTGTTAAGGAAATAAGATCTCAGCCAAGGGATCTGTGCAGCGCGCCGGCCGCCCCACCCTGCCTCTCCCTGGGCCTGCAGAGACTCCTGGAGTCCCCAGCTAGCAGGGGTCCCAGCTGGAGTCCCCGCCCCCGGGGCTATGCCTGGGGGACGCCCCCGAGCCAGCGGGACTGATGGCGCTTTGTCTCTCCAAACAGCCCCCTTCCTTCTCCCAACCCCCACCGGAGTCAAGGACGGATACGGACCAGCACAGGTATAAACGGGACTGCGTATAATTACATATAAACACACATCTGCAGCAGGAAGCAGCCCGCCGCGGGCACAGCGCCACCCGAGCTCCACCCAGGCTCAACAGGTAAGTGAGTCTGCAAGGCACAACTCCTGCACGAGGCCTGCGGCACGGGGCACGGAGCCCCTCCCCCGCGGCGGTCCTCCAGCCCTCCGTCCTGACCTTGGTTCTTGAAGACCGGAAGAAGGGCCCCACATCTGGTCAGTCTCTCCAAGCCAGTCAGGCCTCAAGCGCAGGCCTCAGCGTGGGCCTTGGGCCTCTGGTTCACCGTCCAAGAAAAGCAATGAAAGTTTTCAACTGCAGCAACTCGAGGAAGAGGACACACCAGGTTCCAGAAGTGCTTCCATCGGTGCTTCCCTGAAGTGTCCAAAAGCTCCGAGTTCCTGAGACCTTGAAGGGAGGGATCCGACTCCCATAGCACGAAGCCCGCTCCAAGCGAACCTGGGCAAGGAGCGAGTAAAGGCCTACCCTGAAGGCCGCTGCCCGCCCGCGAGGCGCCGCACTGGGGGAGAAGAAAGACTCGGCCCGGAGGCCGGCTCAACAAACGGAGAAGTTCTTGGCTCTGTGCCTCTTGGCCACCAAACTTGGCAACAAGGTCTTCCGGGGCAAGTAATGCAGGGCCCCTTCCGGCAGCTCCTTCGAGTCTCTTCTGTAAAGAAAGGAGACGAAAGGGGGATAAAGAAGGGAGAAAAGGTGAGTGCAGCAGCTCCCCAGGAGCCCTTGTGCAGCATGTCCCCCGGCAGTGAAGAAAAGGAACTTTGTAACACACTCGTTTTCTTCTTACCTCCCTGCCCAGTCCCTGCCCCTACTGTCAAAAAAAAAAACTGAGGACTGAACTGACAAGTCAAGGATCGCTGTGAATGGCAGTACTTTATCATAGGATAACACTAGAGCGGTGTCGGGAGACGGGCCCAGTCCAAAGGACTCAGGAGACTCACAAGGATTCTCCTGAGCTGGGTTTAGATCAGAAAGAAACAGATTTGAATTCAGGTCTTCGTGATTCCAGACCCAGAGCTCTAACTACTGTGTATGCACTCGCTGCCCCATCATTATTATTACTCTCACTCTCCTCATCTTATTTTCAAGGAAATGTAGGCAGTCCAAGGATAAGTTGCAATCTTACTGTCATTTTAATATTCAGATTGTTGTCATCATAAGGCAACTAGATGGCACAGCAGATGAAGTGCCACCCTTTCTGCCTCAGTTTCCCATTAGTAAAATGAGCTGGACAAGGAAATGGCAAACTGCTCTATCTTTGCCAAGAAAACCCCAAATGGGGTCCCTACAAATCATTGAACAACCATAAATCATCAACATCATTATCAATATTCTCTGACCCTGTTCTTCATCTACAAGAAATACTACTACTAATAACTCACATTTCACCTTTATTATATTAGAGTCTAAATGTTACTGTCATTTTATACATTAGCAAAAAAAAGCTCACAGACTTGTCCAGAGTCACACAGCTAGTGAGATATATGAGCCAGGAGTCAAGCTCTGATGATCCTAACACCAAGAGAGTGTTCAGAATCCAAGGCTGGGCTTCCTTCAGACAATCTGCAAGTCCCTTCCTGCTGCAATATGCTCTGGAAAGAGGAGCAATCGGCTGTAGACTGCGGATCTCTTCCCTTTCCACTCTCCTTTCTAACTCCGTTTGATCTCTATTGTCTCTGATCCCTGGCCCCCATCTCAAGACTTAGCTGGGAGGGGTAACTAGATGATGTGAAGCTGTCAGGAGGATTTGAGTTCAAATCTGGTCTCAGGCACCTAACACCAGCTGTGTGAGTCTGGGCAAATCATTTAACCCCAACTGTGTTGGGAAACAAAAAAAAAAAAAAAAAAGACTTACCTGAGGACTGAGGGGTCTTGAGCAAGGGAAGATTCAGACACTCGAGGGCTCCTCCATCTCATCCTGTAGAGTAAAGCTTTGACTTTGTCCCAATGGGAGAGGGTATTCTAATGAGAAGAAAAGGTGAGTCATCAAGACCCAGTTAACTACCAAGATGAAGATGACCTTTACCATAACCAATGAGGACCCACCCTCCTCAAATCTAGAACTTTATCAACATTCTATCTCCTCACAAGTCCTTGCCCCATAGGACCCTTCCATTTCTGATACGCCTATTCCAAGGGGTTGCTGATATGGACCTTCCTGCCCCCAAGCCCTCCGGTCCCCATTAGTTTGCTCCTATCACTATGGAACACCTACCCTGTGCCCTTGGTAGGATGGGACTGTGTGGGCAGTCCCCTCTGGTCCCTCTAACAAACTTGGTGCACTCACACTGTGCACCTCTGACCATCGAGACAGAGCTGACTCTTCCACTGTGAAGAAAGGGGCTTGGGTTAACCTGGGCAGGGAAGAGGAAGCCACCGGATTAATTAAGGCACCTGAGGGTAGGGTTATGGATATTTGAAGCCAAAAAGCCTTCTGTGGAGAAGATGGACAGAAAATGAAGTTTCAGGGGCCAGGAATTTTAAAATGTTTGGCAAGTTGCCATTTACCTGTCTTCTCCATAAGATTCTGAAATTCTTGAGACCCCAACACAGAGAAGGATGGAGGATGAAAAGGAGCAAGGACTGAGCTTTCATTCGTCTCTTCTATGCCCTGTACCAGGGAGACAGAGGTCTGTGATCTTATCAACAAGGGGATCCATCCCACAAGGCAGAACCAAACAAGTCCCTGCCTTCCCATGCAACTAATAACAAACATTACTCATCTGGCTGTCTTAGCAACCCTCTCAGGAACGTATTAGATTATTCCCATTTTACAGGAAAGATAACAGAGGCTCAGAAAAATTTAGTGACTTGGACAATTAGCTCAGGGAATAGAGCACCTGCCTTGAAGTCAAGAGGACTTGGCCTCGAATACTTAACACTTCCTAGCTGTGTGACAAGTCACCTAACCCCAATTGCTTCATCAAAAAAAAAGGGGGGGGAGGGAATTTCCCACCCTTGAAAAAGTTAAGTTGCTCATGGTTATACAGCTGTGATTTTATGATCCAAGTCTTTATGATTCCAAAGCTAACTATACCCATCTACTTTATACATCCTTCTATTTTTCTGAAAGAGACACAGAGAGAGAGAAGTGAAGCAGGAGCAGGATTGCCTGCTCCTCTCCCGCCTTGATGTGTGCCCCGCCACACAGGCCCTCACTCACACTTGGCATCTGCTGGCACTGCTCTTGGAGCTGCAGATGAAGCTGTTGGAGCGTAGCCATTCGCTCCAGCATTAAGCACAGGTGCTCCAGGTATCTCAGCCCCTGCCCTGGGAGGCAAGCCCAGGCATCAGACTCAGAGCCCCCCACCTGCAGGGCACAGTAGGGTGTAGTTAGATCTCTTTTCCTCTCCTTGGGCCCCCAGAAGTTATAAAGTCCCAGCTTCAGGGAAAGGAAGGGAGGATGGGAGGGGGAGCCAAGCCTTGCATGAAAGACCCTTGCCAAACAGCATTCCCCACCCCCACCCCCAACCAATATCAGGATGAACCTGTGCCCCTGCCCACCCACTCTTTGGGAAGGTTGCAAACAACCCCAGCTACCTGTCGAGTCATGAAGCTATGCCAACACCTACTAATTAGGATCAGGAATTGCCCAGAGCAGGTTCCACCCCAAGAAAGTTTCAGGAAGAAGAAGGGGGGAGTCAAGAAGGTTATAGGGAGAGGGGGTCTCCCTCATTCCTCCTCAGTTGGTGTCTGACATCTCCCCCTTCTGGTCTGGTAACCAGCACTCACCCGAGATTCTGCTGGGCCAGACTGTGAGCCAGCCTCTGCCTCGGTGCCATCCTGAACTCCAGTTATCTCTGGGGACTCTTCATGTCTCTGCTCGCTCTGCTTCCAATGCTTGGGCACTAGAGTAGATGAAGATCGAGGCCGGCGGGACCTTGCCACCACCTGCTCCAGTTTTTGACTGGCCAGGAGCCGGTCTAGATCCAGGAGGGATTCTGTGGTAACAGAGGCCAACGTGGGCCTCCCACCCAGCTCCATGCTTGAAGAGTCCAGGGCAAAGTCAGGGGAGGTGATGGGAGGACTCTCCTCCCCCCTCATTTCCACCCCAGAATCCCTCGAAGCCTGTTCCCTGGAGTCTCTCCTGGTGTGATCGCCATCCTGGGGACCAGCAGAGGGTACCCTGGGCATGTCATCCTGGGGACCAGCGGAGGGTACCCTGGGCATGTCATGAACACGAAGATAGATGCTCTTAACACCAAGCACCACACAGCCACCCAGAAGCTCCTCACAACCACCATCTGCCGAGGAGAGCTAGCATCAGAGACCATACACACTCCCACCCCCAGATTCCTGGACCAAACTGCATTCCCAGGGGAAGGTGTGTCCCCAGAGGAGTGGGCGAGGGGAGGAGACTGCTCAAGGTGATACTAGGGTAGAACCCAGGTGAGATCACAGCATCTCAGAACTGGAAGAGACTCAAGAGGTCACAAAGTCAAAATGAGAGGTGAACATGAAGTACCTCTGGAACATGTTCAACAATACAATACGGGCAACAAGGAGAGTTCATTATCTTTCATTACTCTCTTTCTCTCTCTCTCTCTCTCTCTCTCTCTCTCTCTCTCTCTCTCTCTCTCTCTCTCTCTCTCTCTCTCTCTCTCTCTCTCTTCTCTCCCTGTCTCTCTGTGTGTGTATCTCTCTCTTTCTCTGTGTCTCTGTCTCTCAGACATTTACTAGCTGTGTGCTCCTGGACATTTCACCTAATTCTTTTTATCTCTTTTTTTAAAAACTTAAATACCAAAGGCAAATTAATCCAAATTTTAATGCTGCAAAGATATTTTTATTCCTTTGAATGACCAGAGATAAAAACGTCTTTATATGTAGGACTGTCTTTATGTTAATGGGGCCAAAGAACTTGATTACTCGGTAACCCACATGACTTCACGATCCTCAGATCTGTCATCTGTTCCTGATTCCAGAGGCACCCCGCACCAAGAACAAATAGCATTTATAAGAGTTGGAAAAGGAAATGGCGCCCACTCCGGTACCTTTGCTAAGAAAATCTCCCTGAGGTTCGAAGAGTCAGACAGGCCTGAACAAGAAGCCTTTATCACAGTATTCCCCAGGGGAGGGGGTGGTGGTGGTATTATTCACATTTTACAGATTAACAAGCTGGGGCGCAGGAAGCTAAGTTGTTTTAAGACACAACTTGAACTCGGCTCTTCCTAACTTCGGCTGTGATGCCGAATTACCATAGGATTACGCATTATAGCATGCTGTATACATATTACACTATCGGAGCATCCCAGATTTGGAGCAGCCGTTCACGTAATGAACTTCCTATTTTACAGATGAGGAAACTGAGGCTTACAGTCACCAAATGATTTGTCCAAAGTCACACAGGAAGGGCAGAGCTGAGGTTTGAACTTGGGGCCTGTGACTTGTTTATCGCTGTTTCTGCCGAACTACACTAGGGAGCAGGAAAGATCCGCAATACAAGGAATGCAGCTATGGACAAGATTCCATTACAAATATTGCATTTGGATAAAACCAAAGCATAAATCATCGGCCACCCCCTCCCCCCCACCTCATCCCCGAACAGCATGCTGTACACATAATTATCCTGGAAGCCCCCTTCCAACTACGGGTTAAGACTTCCTTCCCCGAGACCTCGGAGCACTTGGTCCGTTCGATGGCGGGGAGGAAACCAGGGAGGGTTTGCTCACCCAAGTTGGAGGTCTGGGTTACCTGGATGGAAAAAGGGGGCACAGCAAAAGATGCTTACACCCCAAGCTGAATGGGCGCTGTTAAAACAAGAGAAAAACCCGGCGTTTCCCCCAAGGCCAAGGGCGGGAGCCCTGGGGGAGGGGAGCGTGCAGCAGTGCAGAACCACAAAGCCTAAACCCCCAGCCCCGCACAGAAAAGAGAGGCCCCCAAAGGAGTAGGGGGCGGAAGGGGGGGCTAGGGGAAGTGTTAATTAGCAGCTGGCATGGTTGTTTTTCTAATTAATGAAAATTTAAGGAGGATCAGGGGAAATTTCGAAGGGAAATATTAGCTTGGGGCAAATAAGCAGAATTTAGACTTAGAGCGCGGCCAGTAAGTCTCCAGATGGGATGTAAAGAAAAGGAGACGGGGGAGAGGGGGGGTCGCTAGCTCCTTAAAGCCAGACGGGTCTAATCTGAAACCAGGGTCCACTGCACGGTGGGAGTCCCGAGGAGAGGAAGTTCTGGGCCACAGCGCGGGACTCCACAGGAATGCGCCCCGGGCGGAGGAGGGAAGCGCATAAGCGGAGCCGGGGAAGGACTCAAGGTCCGGACTAGCTCCGGGAGAGAGCCCCGTCCCGGCGCAAGAGAGCAGAAGGATGGATGGGATGCCCCCCGTTAAGTCGGGAGGTAGAGGGGCCTGCCTCCGCCCCCCAGCCCAGGGGTGTCCCAGGAGCGCCCCGGCGCGCGTCTCTCGGGGCTCCCGGCGCAGGGGCAGCAGCAGCTCGGTGACTCACCCTGGCGGCCCAGAGGCTGGAGGGTGAAGACCCGCCGCCTCCCCAGCATGGCCCGGCTCCGAGGGTCGGAAAGCGCAGCTGCAGCCCCGGAGAAGAATCGAATGGCCAGCCCCTGCCCGGAGCCCCCACTCCCCTCCCAGTCCCGCCAGCCGGACAGGGCGCGGCCTTGGGACACTCCTAGCCTAGGAGGGCTTGGGGGAGGGGGGGAGGGGAGAAGGTAGGAAGGAGGAGGAGGCCAGGATTGGGGGGAGGAGGGCGAGGCGAACGCGCTTCCCTGCTGTGGGACCGCCGGGACTCTCCTCTGGTTTCTGGGGAGGATTACGGACAGGTGGGGAAATGTGAGCCCGAGGCAACTGGGGGAGGAGTGAACCCGAGGAGGGGAGAGAGGGAAGGGGCTGCTGGAGTCGGGGTAAAACCCTCCAGCCCTCCTGCCTATTCCTGACCGGGAAAGGACATTAGGTTTACTTTCCTTCTCCCTCAGCTGCTCTCGCAAAGTGAAATCGGGACTGAAATTGGAACCGGGAAACCAGACCCGAAGGGGGGATGGGGGTGGGAGGGGGTCTGATACGGCGCTGGCCAGGAGAGGCTTCCCGTCCCGATTCTCTGCCCGCGATCCGCTCCCGGGCCTCAATGTCCTCAGCTGTAAAACAGGATTCCACCGGCCCAAGTTCCGTATAACCGAGGAAAGAGAGGAGAGCTTTTAAAGAGAAGGGAGCCTTTGAGGTCTGCAAGTCCCCTTGTATCACTATTCCCTGGAAGGCAGGCGCTCTTCACTCGAAGACCTACTCAGTCACTCAGCTAGGGCTGTCCCAGGGCTCCTTCCTTCCTTTCTCCCTCCCTCCTTCCTTCCTTCCTTCTTTCTTTTTCTTTGCAGAGGCAGGTGGGGTTAAGTGACTTGCCCAGGGTCACACAGCTAGAAAGTGTTAAGTGTCTGAGATCAAATTTGAACTCGGGTCCTCCTGAATTCAAGGCTGGTGCTCTATCTACTGCCCCACCTAGCTGCCTCTTATCGTTTGTTCTTGAAGAATTCAAAGACTTCAAGGAGATGATGCTGTGACATGCCAGTGAATTGGATTTCAGTGAGGGAGGGCCGAGCAAGGTCATCTATTTCATTTTCCCCTCCAGAGCCATCTGGTTCAGGGACAAAATAGAGAACAAGATGACTGGAGATGGCCCTGGATGAAATAGGAGACTTGGGCCTTTTTAAGTTAAGGGCTCCTACAGGTCTCAGTTTGACTCAGGCCACGACAGTTCAGTGATTAAGTGAAGTAACAATTGAGCAAAGAATCTCCTCTTTCACCCAGTTCAAAAAAATCGAAATAAATAATGAATGAATCTGGGAAGGAGAGACCATCAGGGTTTCTGGTCACAGCAGAAATGATTGCTATTTACATTCAATGTGAGTCAGTCAGGACCCAAACAATCTGGACCAAAGGGGGCTTGGACTATGACCTATCAGTGGCCAATGAGAATCAGACTGGTTTTGCTTTAAGGCCTTAAGAAAGAAATCTAACCAGTAAACCCCAAGATATCTTGGGAGGGTTTAGAGGTGCAGTAAAGGGAAAAAAATGATGCTTTTAAGAACAAGTAAGGATATGATATCCTATGATATCCCTATCCTAGGGAAGGAGTGAGAGAAAGAAGGAGGAAGGAAGGAAGTCTTCCAACTGACTAATTCCAGGCCAGCTTTATTTACAGAGGTTATTGTTTGTCCTTCGTTCTCAAAGAGGACAAGACATCTGGTAGATGAATGCCATGACATGCAAGTGAACTGGATTTCAATGAGGGAGAGCTGTGCAAAGTCACCTGCCTCACTTTCCCTACCAAAGTCATCTGGGTCCAATGGCCATATATAGATCAAGATGGCTGGAGATGGTCCTGGATGAAATGAGAATAGAGGAAGTTTACCTCCAGGAGATAAGATACATATTTCTCTCCAGTTCCAGCACTGGGCTTTGCACCAAGTAAGCACTTACTAAATGACCTAAATAAATGTTTTAATGCCATTCTTCAGAGTCAGAAGACCTGCTAGTCTGGGATCTACCCAGCTTTGGAATGGCCAAACACTTCCTTATCCATGGAATAGAGATAACAATAACAGGCCCCCTGCTCCCTTAGAGGAATGTAGTGAGGATCAATTAAGATTGATAGACATATGCAAAACATTATTCTTATTCTTAGGTTGGGTCAAAACTCCACTCCAGGGATGAGATAAATAGGCCCTACTGGGGAAAGAGAAGGATCTGTTCCAGACACAGCTGGTGTTGATCCATTCTAAAAGGGGGAGGGGGAGCTGTAACTATAAATTAGCACGAAGCTCAGAGACACCCCCAAGTACCCCTTTTACTCCCGCTCCTCCCTATTCCACTTGGATTCCAAGGATTCCCTTTCCCACTCCAAGAAGCAGATTGCTGGAGTAGATGAGGAAGAGAAGATACCCGAGTTAAGAACAGAATTCTTTCAGTCCTCTCTCCAGAAAGGGAGACAGGAGAAGAAAATCTCTCAGAAGCAGATAAGGAAGAGAATGGGACTGTAAGATCCGTGCCCTGAATCTGGGGAATGTGAAGATGGATTCCTCGAGGGGCCCAGCTGTCTCTGTGGTGACTGTAGGTCAGGAATGTGGCCTGCCGAGAACAGGAAGCTCAGGGCCTGCCAGAATGCAGCCTCAGGCACAGACCATGTGTGTGTGTGTGTGTGTGTGTGTGTGTGTGTGTGTGTGTGTGTGTGTGTGTGTCTGTCAGTCTCTCTCTCTCTCTCTCTCTCTCTCTCTCTCTCTCTCTCTCTCTCTCTCTCTCTCTCAGACTGGCTTCCTCTAACTTGCCCAACCCCCTCTAATTTCCCCAGAAATGAAAAGAGACCAGATTCCCTCATCCTCACTACAAATCACGAGTCCTTAGCAAGCTAAGGAAAAAGAGACATCTTTGGGACCCTTGGGAGCTGGCTTGGTTGGCCTTGCCCCTTAATTCACTTCCTTTTTTCCAAACTAGACCACAAACTCCCAGCCCTTACTTACCATCTTAACCAAGGAATGCCTTCCAGAAATGCCCACATCAAACTTTAAAGCATGCTCCTACTTCTTTGCTGCTTAAAGGTCAGTCCCCTGCGAAGTCCAGAGACAGCTAGACTTCCCCACACTTATGCAGCCATCCCTCATTAACCAGACCAAATCTTGCTCCTGCTCAGAAAACAGTAACAACATCTGTATTCTTTTGATGGTGGAAAAGACATGACTGTTGACTGTCCTGTAGCTCCGTTCACATGTCATGAGAATCTCTATTCCAAAAGTTTCTTAGATAACTACTGATCTAAAATGCTCTTTTATTTTGGACAAGCTACAAGGCTCAGGGCAGCTGGGAGTCAAAAGTGGATAGAGTGAGGGGCAGCTAGGTGGTGCAGTGGATAGAGCACCAGCCCTGAATTCAGGAGGACCCAAGTTCAAATATGGTCTCAGACCCTTACCACTTCCTAGCTGTGTGACTCTGGGCAAGTCACTTAACCCCAGCCTTAAAAAAAAAAAAAAAAAAAATTTAACTTTGAGAGATAGCATGGAGTGGGGAAGAGACCTGTGAGGTGATGAGGGCCTGTATCAGAGTGGGGGCAGTGTCAGAGAAGAGGGTGTATATGACAGGGTTAAGGGACTTGCCTAAGATATACAGCTAGCAAATGTCTGAGACAGGTAGGAAGATAAGTCTTCCTGACTCCAGGAGCAGGGCTCTGTGCACTATGGCACCACTTAGCTGCCCAAATAATTTATGATATGGTAACTCTGGTCTTGCTGTTCCTCCTGCAAGAATATCATGTTTCCCTTTTCCCAGCTTCCATTGGCTGCTCTGGGGTTTGGTATGCTCTTCCTCATTACTTCCACCTCCTAAAGTTACTGAAGGAAGAAAGAAAGGGATGAAGGGAGGGAGGGAGGAAGGAAGGAAGGAAGGAAGGAAGGAAGGAAGGAAGGAAGGAAGGAAGGAAGGAAGGAAGGAAGGAAGGAAGGAAGGAAGGAAGGAAGGAAGGAAGGAAGGAAGGAAGGAAGGAAGGAAGGGAGGGAGGAAGGAAAGAGGGAAAGAAGAAAGGAAGAAAAGGAAGGCGGGAAGGAAGAGAGGGAGGGAAGGAAGGAAGAAATGAGGAAGGGAGAGAGGAAGGAAGGAAGGGAGAAAGGAGAAAGGGAGAGAGGAAGGAAGGAAGGGAGGAAGGAAAAAGGGAGAGAGGAAGGAAAGAAGGGAGGAAGGAGAAAGGGAGAGAGGAAGGAAGGAAGGGAGGAAGGAGAAAGGGAGAGAGGAAGGAAGGAAGGGAGGAAGGAAGGGAGGAAGGAAGGAAGGAAGGAAGGAAGGAAGGAAGGAAGGAAGGAAGGAAGGAAGGAAGGAAGGAAGGAAGGAAGGAAGGGAGAGAGGGAGGGAGGGAGGGAGGAAGGAAGGAAGGAAGGAAGGCTCCTTGTGGGCAGGACCATGAGTTTGCCTTTCTTCATATCCTCATCATTTAGCAGGTTAGCAGGGCCTAGCACATTTATTGTTATTGTTGTTCAGTGTTTTCAGTACCATTGGACTCTCTGTGACCCCATTCACAGCTTTCTTGGCAAAGATACTGGGGTGGTTTGCCATTTCCTTAGGGCTTAATAAATGTTTGTTGACATGTGAAGACATGTATAAATTACTGCAACAACTCAGAAACAGGAGCACAGTCTACAGTGACTTTTGAAGGGTGTAGGGAAGTGTCCAGCCCAGCCAAATGAGACTTGAAGGGCCAAGTTGAGGAGGGGCAAGATTCTAGGCGTGGGAAACAGCTTGGAAGATGTCAAGAATAGAACATACATCATACCCAAGGTCACAAGTGGAATCTGAACCTTGGACCTCCAACTCCAGAGGACAGTGCTTGAAATTGTCAGTAATATATATAACCATTATCCACCTTTACATGAATAAAATATTATAGATTATATAGATATACTCACAAACACATATAGGAGAAGTAGTACTATTAATAGAATTAATAGGGAGCTCCTGGATTTAGGAAGACTTGAGTTCAAGTTTCTACTCTCATGATACAAGTTGGCTGTGTGACCCTGACCAAATCATTCACTGAGTAAGTATATAGCATGTGTTTGTGTATATGCGCGTGCACACACACGTATGTCCACATCCATTTTTTCCATGACCCCATTTGAGTTTTCTTACCAAAGATACAGGAATGTTTTACCATTTCCTTCTCCAATTTCAATAAACATTTATTAAAAGATTATTAAAATATATGTTATACATTGGGCAAAAAAAGAAAAATGCTCTTCTTGCTCTCAAAGAGCTTAAATTCCAGCTGGAGAAACAGCCTACAGAGAGGTGGAATGTCCCAAAAGTCGATCTAGTTTTAAACTATAAGCTTAAGACTTTTTAGAAAATCTTGTATAAGTCTAAACAAAAAAATATATATAAAAAGTGAATATGAGGTAATTTCAGGGGACAGGCCCTAGCAGCTACAGAGAATCAGGAAAATCATTATGTAAGAGGGTGGTACTTGAGATGAATTTTTAAAGAATTTTAAGAGATGGAAGGGAGAAAGGAATATATTTAAGACTGGAAGTCACAGCCTATGTAAAGCCAGAGGCAAGAAGTAGAATGTTCCTTTGAGACTTGAAAGTTCCTGGCACCTTGAGTGCTCCATCGGAACCCCCAGTACAGATCTTATGGAAAAACCTAGAAGAGAACTGCATAGGATGGACAGATACAGTAAATGGTAATCTATATCACTAGAGGCATTGTCCACATTAGTGAGATCTGTATAGAATATACATCTTACATTATTCCATAATATTCACAGATTCACATATATTTCTACTTAATAAAATGGTGGAAGCTAAATTTAAAATTTTAGCAAAGTCAAATTTCAAGATTAGCACTAGAATCACATAATTCATTGTGTCTTATTTCCTGTAACCCCATTTGGGGTTTTCTTGGCAAAGACAATGGAGTGGCTTGCTATTTTCTTCTATAGCTCTTTTTATAGGTGAGGAAACTGAGGCAAAAGGGTTAAGTGACTTGCTTCAGGTCACACAGTATCTGAGGTTTGGTTTGAACTCAAGATTAAGTCTTTTTGATTCCAAGCCAGTACTTTTCCCACTGTGCCATGTAGCTTCTCCTATAAAGGCTGGGGAAGAGTAAGAGGGAAAAGGACAATTATCTAATTATCATTAAAGAAAGAATGAATAAATAAAAAAGCATGTACTATGCACCTGTTAAGTGGTAAGTGCTGGGATAAAGTTTTACTAGCTTTACAATTCTACGAGAAGTTCTTGGGATGAGGGAAGGAAAAAGGGAGGAAAAAATACAAAAAAATTACTTGAGCATGTGTATTAAAATCAAAGAGCAGGGTTCAAATCCC
Source organism: Sminthopsis crassicaudata (assembly GCF_048593235.1). Lineage (NCBI taxonomy): Eukaryota > Metazoa > Chordata > Mammalia > Dasyuromorphia > Dasyuridae > Sminthopsis > Sminthopsis crassicaudata. Next base: position 143,190,977 of record NC_133618.1, on the reverse strand, counting down.
AGCTTTGTTACTTAATATTTGTACTGCCATGGACAAGACATTTCCCTTTTCCTGCCTAGTTTATTTGTAAAATGACAGAGCTAGCATCAATTGGGAAATAGATGAATGAGTTATAGTATATGAATGTAATGGTATATTATTGTTCTATAAGAAATGAAAAGCAGGCTGATTTCTGAAAAGTCTGGAAAGACCTACATGAACTGATGCTGAGTGAAGTGAGTAGAACCAAGACAACACTGTGCACAGTAACAGCAAGATTATGTGATGATAAATTATGATAGACTTAATTATCCTCAGCAATAGTGATCTATTGAGTCCAATAGATTTGTGATGGAAAATGCCATCTGCACCCAAACTATGGAGACTGAACATGGATTGAAACATACTGTTTTCACCTTTTTTTGTTTTCTTTTTTTCCTTTCTCAGATTTTTCCCTTTTATTTTGTTTTTTCTTGTACAACATGACAAATAAGGAAATGTTTAAAAGAATTATACATGTATAACTTATATCAGATTGCTTGCTATCTTGAGGAGGGGAAGATAAAAGAAGGAGGGGGAAAAATTAGAACACAAAGTCTTATAAAAATGAATGTTAAAAACTATCTTTTATTTGGAAAAATAAAATTCTATTGAGAACAAGAAAAGACGAGAGGGCTAGATTAAATAAGTTCTGAGGTCACTTCTCCAAATTCCAGGTAAAAAAGAGCTCTCCATCCTCAGTACACTTTGCCAGTAACTCTCCTTTTAGAGGACTTCACTTTTCCTTATATCATCGCTCTTATCATGTGTCTTTCCCCTAGATGAATCTGTAAGATTCTTTGAGGTTAGTTGTTTTTTTTTTTGTTGTTGTTGTCGTATTTCCATGATACCTAGCAAAGCCTGGCTTCCCAGATCTCCATCATTCACCTTCTCTGGACCTCAACATCTTCACTTGTGAAATGAAGGATTTAAGCTAGGTGGTCTCTTAGGTCCTGCCTACCCCTAAACCAGCAATCATGATATTGAAGTCAGATTCTCTGAGGCTTTAAATGTCAGAATAAGACATTGAGACTTTATTCTGTAGGCAATGGAGAGACAAGAGGCAAGAGACTAGGACTTCTGTCCTTTCTTTGATAACTACTAGCTGGAAAATCATTTAACCTCCCTAAAGTCATCCCTTAAATAAGACTAGCACCTACCTCCCAAGGATATAATAGAAGGATATTGTAATCTGTGAAGCAATATAAAAGCATCAGCTGTTATTATTATACACTTGTTAAATGGTGAGACAAACTTTTCCTTCTTTCCCACTATATACCAAATCTGCCACCAGGTGGGGATAGGTAAGCATTTCTGAAAGCTCAAGGTCAGTTTTGAGCAAGAAGCCTTAGAAATTATCTACAGCCTAGCTTCTTAAACTGTGGTTCTTGATCCCACACGAGGTCTCCTAACTGAATGTGAGGGTTGCAAAATTATGATTTATTATCAGTAAATATTTGATTTCTATACCTATTTAATATGCCTATGTGCCTGGGGTCACAAAAATTTCTTGGATTGTGAGTTGAAGACAATGTAAATCAATACATTCGATGTTCATTTTTTCCCTTTTTCTTGTTTTTTTTTTCCTCTCATCTTTTTTCCTTTTTGTTCTGATTTTCTTCCATAAGAGAATGATTCATAAAGAAATGTGTGTTTTTTAAATGAATGTACGTGCATAACCAGAAAATAAAACAATAAAGTTTTTTAAAATAAAAAAAAAAAAAATAAAACAAGGGGTTTCAAGTGGGAAAAGTTAAAGAAGCTCTGATCTAGACCAACCCCTTCATTTTACAGATGAGGAAACTGAGGTCCAAGGAAATTAAGTGATTTATCCCTAGAGCATACTAGTAAGAAGTACCAGAAACCAGCTTTGAGCCAACCAGATTACAGATTCAAATTCAACCAATAAAAGAAATCACAATACTTTTATATAAAGGTAAAGCTCAAATAATAATTCAACAAAGAACAAGAAAATTCCCCACAAAGAGTTGACATTGGTGCCAACGGTGGTCCATGCAGGCAACCTGGGAAAAACCATACCACCATCACCCCCAGACTCCAGCCAGAAAGGGGGCAAGGGCTCTCTGGCCCTGCTAGCCCTGGCTGAACCCATGAGGCTCCTTGTAGCCCTAGTCCTAGAGCCCTAAGCAAAAATTAGTCAGTCTGGGACAACAGTTGAATGGGAGAAGCTTGGGCCCAGTAGATAATCTACATCATGTTGTAGCTACCATCCCTTGACCCCTATCAGCAAAAAAGGAAGGAGAAAATAGGGCCCAGTAGTGATGAGAGCTTAGGAAGGAAGGAAGGAGAACCATGTCTTCCCAAAAAGGAAGCTCCCCTCCACCCTGCCCATGCCAGTTACCTCTCAGCCATCCCAATCACCTGGGAGGTTTGTGGACTTGGTCAGGGCAGGGCTGCCTGCTGCTGCTCCCAAGCCCCAGGCGTTGTTTAAAGTCAGAGTGAGACCTTGAGATTCCTCTCAGCAGAACCTGAGCCCAGAGAGTGGCTTATAGTTCAAGATGTAGTTGCAAGCACTAGAACCTGTATCTGACTTCCATTTTTTCTTAATCTTTGTGTGATCTTGAGCAATTTATAGAATCTGGCCCTCAATTTCCTCCTTTGGACCAAAAGGGAAAAAAATGGAAAATGACAAACTTCGGGAGGGCTAACAGGAAGACACATTGAAGCGCTGTTGGTAGAGCTGGGAACTGGTCCAGCCGTTCTGGAAACTAATTTGGAACTATGTCCTTAAGTCACTAAACTGTACATATCCTTTGACTCAGCAAGACCACTGCTAGGCCAACATTCCAAAAAGATGAAAGAAGATTACAAAATATGCACAAAATACATATGTACAAAAGTATGTACTGCATACAAAAATATTTATATTAGCTTTTTTTTTGAGATGGCAAAGTACTAGAAGCTAAGAGATTGTCTGCAAATTGGGGGATGGTTATATAAGTTATGTTTTAGGAATGGAACAGGATACAACTGCTATAAGACATGATGAAAGAAATTGTTTTAGAAAAAAAAAAAACAAAAACAAAAACTTGTATAAACTGATGCAAAGTGAAGCAAGCCAGAGAAGGCCAGAAGAATGATTTATTCTAAAATAAAGATGCAAAAAATGAAAAATTTTGAGTCTTGAGGACTCTAACCAATTAAATGATCAAACAAGAATTCAAAGGCCCAATGAATACCAACCTCACTCCTAACAGAACCAGCAGGCGAAATATGTAGAATGAAAGACATTTTTGGACCTAGCCAAATGCCCTATTTTGCTTGGTTATGCATATTTGTTATAAGGAGGTTGTTTTTCATTCTTTCTCAATGGGAGGGAGAAAACATAAATGCTTGTTAATTGAAAAAAATTTAATTAAGTTCCTTCTTAAAAAAAAAAAAAGAGTGGGTGGATCAAAGTATTTCTGAAGTCTGGGTTTCTTTCAGTTCTAAATCTATGATATGTATTGTCCATTTAGATTATAATATTTTTGAGTAAATAATGAAAGGGTCAAAGAAGCTATTATTAGCCTTTATGAAATCACAAATCAGACCAGTCTTGGCCCCAAATCTGGGCCAACCTGAGTTTTTTTTTATGTTTGAATATTGGGGTTGGGGTTACCCTCCAGAAAGAGCCTTATCCTCTACCTGAAGATTCAAGGTGGGCCTTATTCAAGGTGGGTACTTAACTCCTGCCTGTCAGCTCCCGTAGGCCAGGGCTAGAGTAGTTGTTGGCATGGGTTTTTTGGTCACCACAGCATGGGACATAATGTTTCTAATGGAGTAAATCTGAAATAGCTCCTACCAGAGTCTAGAATGGAAGTTCTGCTCAGATTATGGTTTCACCACAGCTCTACTTCTGTATAGGAATAATATGGAATAACTGTGGAAAAAAAGATAAAACATCTAAATAATGGAAGGAAAAAAGAAATAAAATGTGGAAGTTTTTTCCTGTTTGTTTGTTTTTTTTATAAATTCCAACCATTTACACTTCCTGCAGTTTATACAGCTCCAAATCAGCTTCCCTGAATTCTCTCTCTCACACACACACAGTGTTACATGTTAAGCTTATATGTGTTAAATCTTTGTTGTGCGTACAATTATATGTTAAAGCTTATATATGTAGCTTGTAAATCAATGAGCCAAGCCTAGCAATCTCAGTTTATCTTTACAAGCTTGCTCAGTTGTTTCAGTCATATTCAGCTCTCGTGGATCCCATTTGGGATCTTCTTGGCAAAGATACTGGAACGGTTTGCCACTTCTTTCTTTCGCTCATTTTATGGATGAGAAGCTGAGGCATATTTGAACTCACAAAACTCACAAAAATGAGTCTTCCTGATTGCAAGCCCAGGGCTCTACCCACTTAGCTGCCCATTTATTTAAAAGCACTTAGTTACTAACGTACAAATGAATGAAAGGACAGAGATATAGATAATATACATGTATGCACACATACTCATACACAGACAACCTACGGTTTAGTCTTCACTAAAGTTTACAAGATTACAGGCAGGGCACTTTATGCCAAACTGAAACCATATGGCAGAGTGGCAAAAACACTTGACGTGGAGTCAGGAGATACGGAATTCAATTCCAGGTCTTCCAATTACTTATTTTCAAGGCTACAAGCATCTCTGAGCCTTTTGTAAAATAATAGCAAGCCTTGTACCAGGAATCTTACAGGGAAGTTGTAAACTTCAAAGTATTAAGTGAGGATGTTTATTTTAAGACTATTAATGATAATTGGTACATACCCTGGACCTGGTTCACCAAATGCAAAACTGGAATCGGCATAGTTTGTCTGCAGACCCTCCAGGCTTCCCCCACCCACTCCGAGTGCCCTCCTCTCCACAAGTCACCCAGCACTCACGCCTGCCTGAGTTCAGAAGGAAACCTGTTTGTACCAAGGAACACGGCATACCCTCTCCATGTAGTTTTAAAGCCTGGAATCAAACTATTGGGAGGGAAGAGGGCCAAGAGGGAGATGCGGTATTATCTACTTTATTTATACATGTGTATATATATATATTTTTTTTCATATCTTTACACACAATGGCTTTCAAAGCAAATCATTTTTGCCTTGCACTGTAACCCACTCAGCCCTCACCCTATGCATGAACAAGAGCTCAGCCTCTGGTGCACATCCCACTCACCCTGTGGCATGGTCCCCACCTTGTCAAGGAAAACACCTTTTATATCTCTAAATGGGGCCTAAGAGCTTGCCCTCATCACCTATACCTGGAGACAGAGGGCCTGGCAGAAAAGAAAAATATTCCCATCCTTGAAATGTCCCCAAACTCAATTCCCAAGAGCTCCCAGGATCCCGCTACCCACCACCTCCTCTTCCATACAAGCTTCCCATTGGCAAAGACCCCCAGCAGAGTTCCTCAGATGAAAGGTCTGGGAGTAGGGGGAGAGGAAAGAGAGATCCGGGAGGGCCCTTCAGGAGTGGGAGCTGAGGGGATGGAGGGTTGAGTAGCGCTGCCGGGCATGTTTCTCACAAAACAACTCATCACCCACCCAGAAGTGGCCCCGCATCTTCAGATTTAGCCCACAGTCCAAACAGGTATAGCAGCCAGGGTGTCGATACCGCCCATCCTGTATCCGTACAGCCTGGTTCCTGCAGGGGGAGGGAGGAAGTGTTACTACCCAGTAACACCAACAAGGCAGGAGGCAGTAAACCAGAGGAGGGTGACGTACTAGGAACCTAGTCTTTTAGGGACCAATCTAACAATAGGATGGGGAAGGGGAGCAAAAAAATTACAGAGGGAAAAACTTGAGACCTGGTTCCTTTATAGCAGTAGTGCCCACCTGGGAAACCCATATCTACTGACAGATCTCAAAATTGATCATTGCTTTCCTCTCCAAAACTTTCTAGGGCAATTGACAATATTACCGTGATCCACTCGGGAACAGCCACCCTGCCCCCAAAACACAAACATACATCCTGGCACACACCCACATACCCCCTAGTGATCGTGAGACTTCAGAGAAATGAGTCCTCCTCCCCAAAAGGGTTAAGCAGAGCTTGAGATAGAGACTGCGATGGTTCTCCTGCTTATTGAATCCACTTTCTACCCCATTTGAGAAGAACATAAGAGAGGACAGCGAGAACAGTAGAAAGGAATAGCGGTGAGAAGTATTCTGAGGGAGGCGAGAAAGAATTCAGAAATAAAGACCTTTGAAGAAAAAAATAAAGCTCTATGGATTTACACTATTCAAATTATGTTCACACCTATTATTCCCTCAGTTTGCCTGTTAAAACCAACATGGCCCCAAATCTATGTACGCAGGCTTCTCGTACATTATTTCCATCCCCAAATTCTACTGTCCAACTAAAATGGATTTCTTGCTGTCACTCATACGTGATATCCTATCTCTTATCTCTGCAGTTTTACAGTCCCTCATGTCTATAAAGCATTCACTCTTAGAAGCAATTTCTGGTTTCCTTGGAAACTCAGCTCAAGTGCCATCTCCTCACACAAAAAGCTTTTCTGATTCTCCCAGAAGTCTCCACAAACCAACCGAGCATCATCCACTCAGCCCCAGGTCTGACCACGTCACACTCTTCCTCAAATGCTAGTGGTTCCCTATTACCCCCAGGACTCAAAGCTCTTCCAAATCTGGTCCCTTTCTCCCCTCCAGTCTTCTGGGCTCCCTCACAGATCCTTTGGTCCAGAGACACTGACCTCCTCCACCTCTTATCTCCATGTTCTGTATTACACTTCATGCCTGGAACTGCTCTCCTTCCTCATGGCCATCTCCTGGCTTCCTTCAAGAATTGGCTTCTTTGGGAGGCCTTTGAGTTTCCCAGCTGCAGGTCACTAAGGTTACCATTTACTATTTGCATCTTGTATGTATTCACTTATGTACCTATTTATTATCTCCCTTGTTAGACTCCTGCAGCTAATTATTCCCTTCTTTGGTTCCCAGGGCTTGACATTTCAGTATATGCTTACTGACTGACTGACCCCCTCTGAAGGAGATGGAGAAAAGGAGGAAGGAAAAAAGAAGAAAAGTAATAAAGATGTTCCCTCAGAATGGACATTTTTAGGGCTAAAACTTGGTGTCTCCAAACAAGGAGGTATTTCTTCAGCTTTGTTTGACCACACCTCAAGTTCCAAGACAGGGGACATCAATGCCAACTGGTAGCCTAAGTCTCAGAGATGAGTGTCTGCCCTATCCCAGGACCACCCTCCAGTCCCCCCCTCCACTTTCCCAGCAGGCACACTCACGTGATGTTGGTGTTGCATTTCTCACAGATGTGAAGTTTGGGTGGTGTGGTCTGGGCAGTACCAGCTGGCCGGGAAGCCAACGGACTCAGCGAGCTGGGCACGTAAGCAGAAGTGCCATCTACAGACAACAAAGTGCCATCCTCGTCTTCTGCACCAGAGAATTTCCCTTCCCTGTCCCCTCTCCCAGGGTGTGCTGCCTTAGGTTAACTGCTCCTGAATGTCCCTACAATCCCACCACAGGCATATTCTACTGTTCTTTATGTGTTACCCTCCATCCTGAACAGACCCCACCCACTCCCCGTTCCCTGAATTTGCTTTTTACATCCCTACTTCTTGCCTTTAGCTCTTGACATGATCGTCAGCTGGATGCCTTCTCCTCCAGTACTACTATCCCATGAATCTCTCCGTGATCTCCCTAGCCCAAAGAAAACTCATATGCCTTTGACATCTTATAACTGTCTGGAACCCTCATTTGGCACTTAGCACATACAATTAATTTGGAGGAGAAGGAGGGAGTTACTCATTCTATCTTGCAAACAAGATTCCAAATTATAGAGGTATAGTCCTGGAGCTGTGTTTCTATTGTTATAGAGTTGCCCAGAATACTAAGAAGTGAGAAAACTAGATGGCACAGTGGTTAGTTCTGGATCTGAAGCCAGGAAGAAAGAACTAAGTTCAAATCCAGTCTCAGACACTAGCAGTGTGATCCTGGGCAAGTCACTTAACCCCTGCTATATAAGCCCCTTACTATATAAATGATAACTATCATTATCACCATGATTATTTATTATTACTATTAGCAGTTACGTATTACTATGATCAGAGATCAATCAGTCAGTAAATATTCATTAAGGATCTAATGACAGGATACAAAAGGGACAAAAGACAACGGACGTGACAACAAACACAAAATGTTCAAACAAGCTATCTACAGAATAAATTGGAAACAATTAACAGAGGAAGACAACAGGATTTAGAAAGTTCCCTGTGGAAGGCTGGGTTTTAGTTAGGGAACTTAAAGGAAGCTATAGAAGCCAGTAGATAAAGATAAGAAGGGTGAGCATTCCAGACACGGAGAACCAGAGGAAATTCCCAGAGCCAAAAATTGGAATGTGTTGATTGTACAACAGCCAGTGTCATTGGAACAAAAATTATGGGTCTAGGAGTAAAGTGTAAGAAGATCTGGAGGGGAAAGTCTAGGTTATAAAGAGCTTTATACAACAAAGAATTTTGTATTTGATCCTGGAGGCAATAGGGCAATAGGTAATAGGCAATATAATTTATGGAGGAAGTGACCTGTACTTTAGGAAAATCAGTTAGTGGTTGAATGGAGGATGGATTGGAACAAGGAGAAACTTGAAGCAGTAGAGCCACTAGCAGGCTATTTCAGTAATCCAGGTGTGAATTAATTAGGGTCTGCATCAGAGTGGTGGAGAGAAGAGAGAAAGAGCTTTCAAAGGTGAAGTTGACCATCGATAGATGGGATATGGGGTAGGGGAAATGAGAGATAGGGAAGGGTCCAAGATGATTCCTAGGATATTAGCCTGAGGTGAGAAGGTAAGAAGGAGGGGTGGTTTAAGGGGAAGATAATGAATGTAGTTTTGGATATAGTGAATTTAAGATGTCTACTGAATACCTAGTTTGAGGGGTCTGAGAGGCAGCTGGAGATAAGAGATTGAAGGTTAGTGAGATGTTAAAGCAGGAAAGGTAGATTTAAGAATCATTATCATAGCAACATGATATATATGGAACTATGTTTAGAAGAACTGCACATGTTTAATCTATATTGGATTACTTGCTGTCTAAGAAAGAAGGAAGGTGCAGAGGAATGAAGAAAAACTTGGAACATAAGGTTTTGCAAGGATAGATGTTTAAAACTATCCGCATGCACTCTGAAAAATAAAGTTATTATTTAGCAAAGAATCATTCGCATAGAGATCATAATTAAATCCTTGGAAGCTGATTAGATCAAGTATAGTACAGAGGGGAAAAAAAACCCGTCTCTAGGGCTGTACATCATGGGGCAGTTAGAGAGCATCCGTCCTGGATGAGGATTCAGAAGAGGAGACAGAGGAGGAGGAGAGACGGTGTCCTGAAACCTAGAGAGAAGGGAACATCAAAGGGAAGAGGGCGGTTGCTGGTGTGGAGAACTTCAGAGAAAAGGCCCCTGGGTTTGGCAATTAAGAGATCTTTAGTAACTTGGAGGAGAGCACTTTCAGCAGAATGATGAGATTAGAGCTGGGTTGGAAAGGGTTAAGCAGAATGAGAGGAGAGGGCCTTTTCAAGCAATCTGGACAATAATTAAAAGAATCAAAGGAGGAGGCTTTGCGGTGGGGGGGACACCATGGGCATGTTTACAGACAGAGGGGAAGAAGCCGGTAGACAGAGCCGAAGGCGGGGGACGGTCTGTTGCACAGAGAGAGGCTGGCCTTGGTGAAGGCTGAGACAGGTAGCAGAAGGCCCATGAGGGGTGAGCTGGAGAAAACGGGACCTCATGGCAAGTGGCTTCATGTGTGTCTGTAAAATATAAGGCCAGATTCTCAGGGAGAAGGGGAGGATGAAAAGGTCTGGAGAAATGAGATGGTTGAGTTGTTGAAGGACGTAGAACGGGGCTGCCTTGGAGCAGTGAAGGCCCAGCTGAGGGAGTCCAATCAGAACAATTCTCTCGCTTCCTCCGAGTAGCTCGCGTGTGGATGAGGGAAGCAGATGGCAGCGCGGTGGAAGGCTGAGGCTTCGCAGAATGAAATCGTTATGTTATGTTACTATAAGGGGTCGGGGACTAAACGAAGAGGACAGCAATGAGCTGAGCTGATGTAAGGGGTCAGGGTGGAGAAAAGAGCAGAGGGGTGAGCGCAGATCGGTGGCCTGGGGAGCACCGAGTGCTCCAGGATCGTGTACGAAGAGTTGACAAGGGAAGGCAGAGGGAAAGCCATAGACTCGGGTGAGGGCATTTCTCAGTTCTTAAACGCGGAGATGCTACACTTGTGGGCTGTTTTCCTTTCTTCTCAGAGAGGACCAGTGACATCAGGAAGGTGGTAACTTGACTCACAATGAATTGGATTTAAGGGAGGCAGGGCTGCACAAAATCACCAGGAGCTCTCTCTCTGGAGCGTGCTGGGTCCGGTTTGTGGGGGATGGCAAAATCAGGGGTGTGATTTCTGCATGCGGGTGAGTTGGGGTGGAGGAGGGGGCCATGGGAAGCGAGCAGGTAGAGGAACTGAGCTGCCAGGGTGGTCGAGAGGCAGTATGTACACTGAAGTCCCCCAGGAGGAGGGCAAGAGCTGGGGAGAGAAAAACTGAACCTGGTACCAAACTCGTTGTGAAGGAGGAGTGGCTCGTAAGTCTGTAGGCAAGGGCCGCGGGGTTCGGAAGGGAGATATGAATACCCCTTTGCATTCCCCTCGACACCTGCCCCTCGGCTAGCAGAAAGGGCCCTGGGCACCGCTGGCACCAGGGGATCCGTCCCCCTCCCCAGGCCCGGCCCTTACCTCTCTCCTCAGCCTCCAGGGCCTCCTGCAGCATCCTGAAGGAACTGGACTGTCTAGGGGCGGTGCGAGCCTCGAGATTCTCCTGTAACATCTTGAAGACCTCAGAATCTTCTTCTAGATAAGGCCCTCCCCCTTCAAAGTCCACACTGCGGAGAATTAACGGGAATCAGAGGAGGGCTTACGTCAAGAAGTGATGGAGGTGGGGAAGAAACAGGGGGTGAAAAGGATGAGGGTCAAGGGGCCTAACAGCTGGAACGGTGGTGGCCCGTCCACCGGCCATGCAGGAGAGCTGCTTACGGGAAACGTCTGGCCACCCCCTCCTCGCACCCCCCCCCCAGGAGCCCGGGGCTCCAGCCTCCCTCTCCCAGCTGTTTTCAGGCCAAGCCTCAGCCCCTTGGCCCCAGACACAGTCCCTCCCGAGGCTCACCCCCCCTACCTGCGCCTGGGGCTAGAGGATCGTTTGGGGCTGGCGGACTGGGAGCCTCGGAACCCCCCTGGGGAAGGCGGCAGCACCCAGACGGCAGAGTCGCCAGCTCGACCAAGCCCAGCCTGGAGGAAGAAAAGGAGAAGGAGGTGAGGGAGGAGCAGGAAGAGGATGGGTCAGCCAGGGCAGAACACACCCCTTTCTCCTGTTCAGCCAGCTCCTTCTCCTGCTAAACACTAGAGGGCACGTCTTTCTCACTGACCAAGGAAACCACCGTTCTCCAGGTGCGGGAGACTCCGTGTCCCAGCCCAGGGGACCCAGGGCGGAGGGCCCACCGAGCTCCAGATGAGGGAAGTGGGCTGGGGCAGCGGCTGAGTGCCGCATCAGAAAGTTTGAGTTCAGATCCTTCCGGCATTTACTGGATGTGTGACTGGGCAAATCATGTACCCTCAATCTGCCTCAGTTTCCTCGGCTGTAAAATGGAGATAATACCCCTCCCTCCCAGGGTGGTTGTGAAGATCAAATAATTATAAAGCCCTTAACCCAGGGCGTGGCAGATAGCAAGTATTTAATAAATACCTATTTCCTACTTTCCCTCCCTCTCTTTTCACTCATTTTCCTTCTTTCTTCTCTTCTTCCTTCCGGCTTTCCCTCTCTTCCCTTTTCCCTTCCATCTTTCCCTCCCCTTTCTATCTTTCCTTCCCTACTTCCTTCTTTCCTCTACCTTTTTTTCCTTTCTCCCTCTTTTCTTTCTTATTTCCCTTTCCTTCCTTCTCTCTCCCTTTTCTCTTTCCTTCCTTCCTACTTTCTTCTATCTTTCTCCCTTTCTTATTTCCCCCTTTATTCCTTCCTTTTTTCTCTCCCCTTTCCCTTTCTTTCTTCCTTCCCTCCTTCCTTCCACTCACAGTGAGTAAGACTCCACCCAGACTTCCTGATTTCTTTCCACATACTGCTGACAGCTCCTAAAAGGCCCCTCACTTTTGTTCTCAAGCCAGAAGGGAGTTTGGGGCCCCTAGTCTACCTCTCTCATTTTAAAGTTGAGAAAAATGAAACCTGGAGAAGTGAAGAAATGTCTCACCTAGAGTTCCTGGGGGAGTGAGCTCTTAGGGGCGAGTTTGGAAGCGAGGATCTCTGTCTCAGAACTAGGTCCCCTTGCGCCGCATCAGCTTAGTGAGGATGACCGCTTTACTGCCCTATGTCTACCTGAATGGAAGATCTATCCAAGGACAGGGGTAGCAGTCTCCCCTGTACTATCTGTAGTTCTGTTCCACAGGCTGTGGAGCACATCAGGACTGCCTATCCCCTGGGAAACCAGCAGGAGATGTCAACTGGTATCAGTGTCCTAGAAAGTCAGAGCTAGAAGAGACCACTTTGTCCAAGTCCATTTTTTTGGAGGCAATTAGGGTCACACAGTTAGTAAATTTGAACCCAGGTTCCTCGACTCCAAGACCAGGGCTCTTTTTACTGTGTCGCCTAGTGTCCCCAGCCCCATTTTTTCAGAGATAATTATCACAAAGCCAGTTGGCAGAAGAGCCTAAGCCAAGGCCCATTCCTGGTCATAAGTTGCCTCTCAGAAGCAGGTGAGACTCCTGGAGTGATAATTCATTGGGATGGCAATTGTTCTAAGGCTGCTAACCTATCAGGAAGTTGCTCAGGTTCGCCAGGGAAAAGGCCAGGACAAGGACCTGGTTATTTGTAGAGGTGGTATAATGTCACAGAAAAAAATACAGCCAGTGGAATATACTTAACTACTCTGGTCTCAGTTTCCTCATCTGTAAAATGGAGATAATAATACCTATAGTACTTAACTTCATAAGGTTGTTGAATGAAAAACAGATCATTTTCACAAATTATAAATCATCGTGTAAATCATAGTTGTTATTAAAGGAAAAAGCTAGAAATTGGGTAGGCCCGGGGCAATCAGGCAAGACTTCAAGGGACCTGAAGGGATAGGGCAGAGTTGAAAAAGGAGACTCTATTGCTAAGAACGGTGAGAGACAAAAAACAAATTTCCTGGAAGTGAATAAAGGCATTTGGGGCTTTCAGCCTGCGTGACTTGGGAGGAGTTAGGGCAAAGAGGGAGAAGTGGTGCTTCCAGTCAGCCCTTCAGACAGCTTTGGTCAAGGTCACTATTGACAAGGCCTCTGCAGCCTGGCATTCCTGAACCCCCACGTTAGACTCAAGATGACTCGAGGCAGTGGGGTGTTGTGAACTTGGAGTGAGGAAGGCCCGAGTTCAGATTCAATTTTACTTTAACTTCTGGCTGCCTCAATGTCTTCCTTTGTAAAATGGAGGGAAGGAGACTCCATCGGAACCCTACGGCGCCTCCCGTCTCCACATCTGCAATCTTCTGGGATCCCTTTTACAACTAAAATTTAACAATTTTGAATCTGTTAGGTAGATGTGAAATCAGAAAGATCAGATTTCAAATCCAGCTTCGGACATCTGCCATTTAGGCAAACCACTTACCTTCTCACTGCCTGTTTCCTTGTGAAATGGGGATAATGACAGCAGCTCCCTCCCAGGGTTGTTGTGAGGATGAAGCGAGATAATATTTTTTAAATTATCAGCACAGTGTCTGACACGTAGCAGAGGCTTAATAAATGTTTTATTTTCTTCCCTTTCCTCCTATTTTACTTCATCCACAGCACCTGTAAGAAAACTACTTGGCTTCCTACAGGCTGACCTTTCTGAGCCAGGGATATAGAGGATCCCACAACAGAAGCAGGGTTTCAATAGGCGGGATGGGTATAGGGTAAGGATACCAAGCCTTGATGGTACCTTAGCTGCCCACCCAAATTATCCTGATAAATTGAGTGTCTCGTGGCTTTTTTCAACAATGAGGTAATTCAGGTCAATTCCAATAGACTTGTGATGGGGAGAGCCATCTCTATCCAGACAGAGGACTATGGGGACTGAAGTATGAATTTTTATCTTTTTTGTTGTTTGCTTGCTTTTTGTTTTCTCATTTTCCCCCCTTTTTATCTGATTTTTCTCGAGTAGCATGATAAATGTGGAAACACGTATAAAAGAACTGCCCAAGTTTAATATATATTGGATTCCTTGCTGTCTGGGGAAAAGGGTGGGAGGAAGCAAGAAAAAATTTGGAACACAAGTTTTTGTAAGAGTGAATGTTGAAAACTATCTTTGCATATATTTTGAAAATAAAAAGCTATTACTTAAAAAAAAATAAATTGAGTCTCTAGAAGCATAAATGGAAGTTTCTTTAGAGATATAGTCCTGGTCCTCAATTTCCAAATAAGGCAACAAACTCAAAGCAAATAGGGGATTTCTTTAAGATTATATTGGATGGCAGCTACTTGGTACTGTGAGATAGAGAATGAGCCCTGAAGTCAGGAGGGTCTGAGTTCAAATTCAGCCTCAGACACTTACTAGCTACTGTAAATCACTTTAAATTGCCTTGCCAAAAAAAAAAAAAAAAAAGGTTAGTTGGGAAGTTAGTAACATAACAGAGTGAACTGCAACTCTGGTATAACATACCTTACCACTCTTTTCTCCCAAATTCAAGTAGAATTACAAGAAAGATTTTAACTTTAGAAACATGTTCTTTGTAAAACACAGGGATCCAGAGCCTTAACTAGCATAATAACAATTATTTACCAGTATTAAGGGTAAGTACTATAACATAAGATAATGCTTGCTTTCTCGGTGGTTGGGAAAAAAGAAGGGAATTTGGAACTCAAAATTTAAAAAGAAAAGAATATTTAAATATATATAAATTTGAAAATATTTTAAAATGATAAATGCTAGCATTATTCACTACTTTACCTTTGCAAAGTGCTTAACAAATATTTCATTTGATCCTCACAACACCCCGGGAAGGCCGGTGCAATTGTTATTCCCATTTTATAGGTTAAGAAACTGAGGCGGACAGAGAGAGCTTGACCAGATCCACAGGGCTAGTAAGTGCCAGGAGCAGGATTTTAATTCAAGTCTTCTGGATTCCAAGCCCAGCCCTCTAATCCACTACCCTACCACAAACTACGCAAGGAGAGAGGAGATAGGAAATTGCCCTACGGGGGAAGAGGGAACCACACCCCCAATATACAAATTCCAATGCGGTGCAGAAAAGCAGGATGGGACAGGAGAGATGTTTACCACCATCATAGAGCTATTTTTACTAATTATTGTGGTAACTAGTTGCTATATTGCTTTTTTTTTTTTTTTTTTTTTTTTTTTTAACAAAATCTGCAAGTGTTAGCTTCTAAATTTGTGGTTTTAGGACAAAGCTCTGGACAACTCATCTTAGCTGAAGCTTTTCTAGACCCCAAGGTTGCAGCAGCAGCTTAGATAGAAGGGGAGCAGAGGTGTCTCCTAGAATCTCCTGACCCGTCTGGAGTAGCCCTCTCCATAGACTCTGCCATCTCTCCCTAACAACAGGACAGCCCCTAACTCCCCCAGGCGGACTGCTCACCATCTCCCAGGCCATAAGCCTCACTGCCACCTTTATTCTTGCACTCCCCTCATACTTTCCACCCCTAATCCAGAATATCTTGCTACTTCTCTTCACTTGGCTTTCAAGGCTTGGATCGAGTCCCACAACTTCCATGGAGCCTTTCTTGATTTCCTATTATGAGATCTTGTTGAACCTCTGCTAACTTAATATAAAAACCTGGAAAAGAGATAGCGTGTCTTTGCCCACCACGATGTAGGAGGAGAGTCAGTAAACAACCACTGGACCAGACTTTTCTCACAAGAGCGGAGGGCCTCCTGCCCTACCTTCCACCTCCAGAACCCTCGGCCCCACGGGAGAGCATCTCTAGGGGCTCCGCACGGCAGCAGCTGGATCCTATAGGTCTCACCCCCAACAGCTGGGGTCCGTCCCGATAGCACCCTTACCCTCGCTCAAGGGGGCTCAGGCCAAGAGCAGGCAAAAGTGAGGAGGTGGGAGAGGTGAATGGAAGGAATGCATATGTGAGGAGCAAATATAGAATCGGAACATGGCCCCAGCCCAGGAGGTTCAGGAGGATGCCAGGAACTGTCTAAACTATTGAAAAATAGGGAATCAGGGTAAAAATGAGGAAGAACAAGCCTTGCAGCAGGGGGTGGGGAGTACTGGGAAGAGGAGGGGGATACAACTTGGAAGCAAGAAGGAATTTCTCAGGGGATGGAGTGGGAGCCAAAAGGGAAGCATCCCAACAACAGCAGCAAAACTATTTCATTCTCAGCCCAAGAGAAACACAAAAGGCGGGAGGAAGCCAGCGAGCGTGGGGGCTGAGGCTTTCGGGAATTGAGAAAAACGAGGGGAGGTACTGAACAGCACTGGCACCAGAGAAACCAATCCCATGGGGGCGAAACTGCTGGGAAAGGTAAGCATCCCCGCACCTGAGAAGAGAGCAGCGGTCTCCAGGAGACAGCACGGCAGCAGGAGAACATCCCTGTCTTCCCCAGAGTTACCCCGGCTCTCAGGGTCCCACTGAGGCAGCCCCGACTCTTTTTGCCAGCATGCTGCCCATCCCCGTCTCCTCCTCACCTGCCGGCTGCTAAGATGGCCCGGAGAGTTCAGGTGTTCTGCAGAGGCAGAAGCTGGGGAGTACGACAAGCTCTGGAAACTGAAACGGAAAAGGAGAAACGTTACTCTGGTTCTCTTATCACGGGCAGGGGTTAAGTAAGGACGACAGCCACCCTACCCCCTGTGAGGATTACGGGAGAAGGGGCTGAAACAGCAGAGGTTTCCAGCCAATTAACCGTGAAACTGGACCCAGGTGGCCCCAAGTCCCAGCTCTCACCTGCTGCTATTCCCCACCTCTCCTGGCAGGGTGTGGGAGCTGCCTGGGGGTGGGGTGGAAAAAGAACTTCGGGATGGTGGAGGGCTGAGGGAAGCCGGGCTGGAGTAAGAGGACCTGACTGAGGTCTGGCTGTCAGTTCTGGTCCTCATGGGGTTCTGAAGGGAGAAGAGATGACGTGAGGGGAGGAACCTTCCAGGGAACAAGGTTTCTATGGGCAGGACAGGGATGGGGAGTCTCACCTGGAAACAGGAAGCCAGCTCCAGGGAACTCCCACCATTGGCTTGGCCAGGAGATGACTGAGACCTGGAGAATGGGGGGAGAATGAAGTGAATGTGGGGTTTGGGTACTTTTCTTTTAAGCAATCTGAGTTGGTTGACTTGCCAGAGTCACGTGGCTAGTAAGTCTCCTGACTACTGGCTGTCCCCAGAGGGGCTCTCAAAGGTCACATATCTAAAGCTGGAAGGGGCCTCAGAGATTAAGTTCAACCCCCTCGTCGTACAGATGAGGGAGCCGAGATTCAAAACAATGACATGCTGTGCTCAAGGTCACGCAGAGGAGCTGAGATCGAAACCCTCTTATTTCCCGTGCTGTGCCCTTTCCACCACTTCCCATTGTGCCCCTCATTTATTCTTCCTCTCTGCACTCACACTGAGCTGGCTCAGGAAGCTTTCTGAAAGCAAGAAGAGAGCTTTGCATCTGTCTTTTTCTGCCCCGTAGGTCTTCAGGGGGGCACGGGGCTGAACAAATGTGGTGGAATTTGAAATCCCCACTTATGCTTTTATGGATGACAAAACTGAGACCAAGGCCACAGAGATGGGAAGAAGCCTTTCCTCCCCCCCCCCTCCCCGGATCTTTCCTTCCCTCCAATTCTAAACAGAAGAAGATTTCACTGATTTCTGGATTTCTTGGTCATCGTGTAACCAAGTCCCAAGTCCCAGGAATGGGAATTCAAAGGCGTAAACTGGCCACAGACCCCATCCTGTGAAACTTAGGTACTGATTCCGAGGGTCAAATAAGACAACGTAATCTCTATGATAATAGTTCGCATTTACAGCAGGCTTTATGACTTGCAGAGCACTTTTTGATCTTTACAACAACCCCAGGAAGTAGAGGCTGTTATTATTCCCCTTTTACAACTGAGGAAACTGAGGCAGACAAAGGGCAGTGACTTTCCCAGAGTTACCCAGCTAATAAGTGTCTAGGGCAGGGTATAAACTCTGGGCTTCCTGATTCCAAGTACAGCACTCTAACCACTGTGCCGCCTGGCTGCCTCTCTACGGATGCAAAAGCAGTTGGGGAGGTCTCCAACACTTCCTCCTAGGAGAGTTCCATAGGGCAGCGCCCACCACTAGGTAATACCACTTCCTTTGCTTCAGATCCCTGCTCTGGATGCCCCTTCTACATCCTTCCCTGGGCTTAGGAACTGGTTTTGAACTGAAAACTGGAAGTCATTAAGAGGCCAGGAGCCCGGCCAAGGATGAGGGGTGGGGGTGGGGTGTCCGAGAGGAGACTAGGAGGGGGTGGGAGGAGGAAGGAGGGGACCCCTCCTCTCCCACCACTGCCTTGTCCTAAGCACCACCACATAAATTCTTAGATGTCTGGCCGCTCTGTGGGAACGTTAAAAGAAACCTCATTTACCACTCCACATTCTAGCCTTTGGCCACTTAAGGGAAGGGGGGAAGGGAGAGTCAGGAAAGGGGGGGTTCAGGGCACTAGGCCCACAGAGACTCTTTCCCGGGTCCTTTTTCTGCTGAAGAGTTTCTGAATCCCACAGAAGTGAACCCCGAGACAGAGGACGGGGGAAAGGGTTACAAGGGCAGAGGGTTGCCTTCAGCGAGAAAGGGGGAATTTGCCACAGAGGCCCTGACCTGCCAGGTGTTGCATTGCAGTCCCGAGGGACTTGGCTGCAGTCTCACCAATCCTGGTGGGGACCGGAGGGGGAGGCTAGATCATGTTCTCGACTCCCCCGCCACTTTTCGGCCTGTTGCCTGCTGTGGATTTTGGTCCCATTCCCAGATGCCATGAGGCCCTTCCCGTCCTCAGGAACCACTTCTGTAAACACTCACAGCCCAGAAAGGCATGAAGGAGTGGCCGGAGGAGCCAAGGATGGCAGCAGAAGTGCATCCGATCCATCCCATTTGGCCACCCAACGGCAGCCTTGCCCCGGGGACCGAGGTCCCCTGGAGATCTTGGTGGCTGCTAGGGCCGTGAGAAGTGGAGGCACAGAGGGGCAGGCCTGTGGTCTCCCCAAAGGGAGAAAAGCCCAAGGAGGCCATGAGTCAGGCCTAGCGAGCTCCTCCCAGAGGTATCTCCTGGCTTGGGGATGTCTGTGCATTCCTGCTCTCTGAGTCATTAGGACACCCAACCCCCGAGAGCCACCTGTTTCCCCCATAACCCTTGCCTTCAGGCTCAACACCCCACTCTCCCCCGCTCTGCCTTGAACTTGGAACACCAAAGTCGGGGAAGAGGGGAGCAAAGGGGCAAAGATAAAAGAGGCCGTTAGCGTGGGGAGGAAAGCATTTGCAGTTCAGATGTCCCACCCCTGCCGGAGGTGCTCCCGCTCCATCTTAGGGGGCCAATTCTAGACAGACCAAACCACAGCTGCTTCCCCCTCGCCCCCGAGGAGCCCACATGTTCCACCCATGCTCACGCCCTGCACACTCCTAGGAACCAGTCAAACCTGGGCAACCAGGTGCCTCATGCCAACCCGCCCTGCCCTGCCCACAGCTGCACACCTAGATGGGGGCACCCGCCTTCCGGGAGCCTCCAGAAAGAGGGGTGCCCCCGGCTTCCCCACCTCCTTCACTCTCTGAGGGAGTCCGGTCCCAGTTCTGCCTCGGCCTAGAATCTCCCCTGGAGGAATCCTCTCCCAGCCTGCCCCGGGGACCCTGACAGTGGGACTTGAGTAAGAGGAGCACCCTGATCATTGGGGCCCATAAACTACCTGTCCAGCTGCAACCGCAGAGGGGATGGGCTCAGTTTGATCTTGCTCTGGGCCTCCGCGTGAAGCATACTTCCTGCATTCTCCCCATTGATGGCCACAATGACATCCCCAGGTCGGAGGTCGGCAGCTTCGGCTTTTCCTCGCTCAGTCACCTTCAGAGGGTGAGGAGGTCAGAGGAGTCCCTACTCCCTTCCAGATGGTAAAAACATGCCCCCACATCCCCCACCCGCACTCTGAGCTTCTTATCCTTTCAGGACATCTAACCTCTGTCCTCTTTCCTAAGACCTGGCTCTCAGCTGATCTCAAGAAATCCTCCACTCCCACATATGAACTTCAGCTGTAAGGGATAGTGGCATCTCCATCGCGGGGCTCCCACAGGAAAAATCCTTCCACGCCCCCACGGACCTCATTTCTAATGGTGACATTTCAGGCGGTTACTGTTTTGGCCAATCGTTGCAAATAGGGCCCTTCGCCCTCGCATCCACGTTGGGGAGGGAGGGAGGGAGGCGGCACTAAAGGAGCCCTGATTTCTAGGCCTCTCACTGTAATAATCACTCCCAGATGATTACCAATGATTAGGAGGAGAGGGAGAAGAACAGGCCCTATAGTTAGACACTCGTAATTTCCGGGTAGCCTGGACCAAAGTGCACACACACACACACACACACACACAGTCCGGATTCCCATAGCAATAGCATCCCTCCCCCTCAGTCATTCCCAGATAAAATAAAGTAGGTAAGTAGTTAAGAGTGTGAGGGGAACGGACGATGTCCTGGTTAATCATAGCTAACATTGATATAAAACTTTAAGGCTGGCTGAGCACTTCCCTCAGAGCATTTCGTTTGATCTCGATGCCAGTCTGCCCCCAATCCTTGCCCCACAACAAGCGCCCCTTCCTTACCTTGGACACCACGATGGGCATGTGGAAATCTCGGCCCCCCGTGATTCGGAAGCCCCAAGGTGCAGGCCCTGTTACGTCCACAGTCAGTGCCATGTCTAAGACAGGAAAGAAAGAAGCAAGATGTGAGCTGGGGGAGGTAACAGTACTGGCCCAGCCACAGGGAACAGTCTCGCAGAGGTTGTGGGATAAGGGGAGAGGAAGTGACTAAACCCACTGCAGAGAAGCAGTTTCACTTCCCCCCTCCCTGGCAGGAGGTAATTGAATTTTCTCCTCCTGGTATCCTTAGAACTGAAGGCTCCCGGGAAATCAGCTGCCCAAGATTAGCGGGCTGCGGGGTCTCAGAAACACCCCGGCTCCCCCTCTCTGCTTCAGCCTCATCGTGCAGAGCTGTCCCCTCGAGAATCTGGCTCTGGTCTCTGAAACCCACAGCACAACCTATTTCCTCCTGCCACTCCCAGCTTCTAGAGGTAGGGGAAGAGGAAGACGTGGTGAGAGAGCCCAGAATTGGGGGAAAGAAGACCTAAAAGGTCAAAAAGTATGTGCCTGTGCAGGCTCAGGCATGCGCCCCTGCGTGCTTTCGTGGAGCCCCCCCCACCCCCCAGCCGGGGCAGGGTCGTGCACAAGCCGCTGGTGGTGTCGCAGGGCTGGAAGGGCCAGCATTTCTCAGAGGAACACAATGTGGGCTCCACCACCTACCAACCCATGTCACGCTCCGGAAAGGGGAGGCTTTCTTACCGAAGCTATGCTATGGTTAAAAAAAAGCCCTGTTTAGTCCTCTGACATACCAAGAATACTTAGAGCTAGCAGAGCTGTGGGAAGCAACCTGCTCCCGGGAATCAGACAGGCCTGCCGGAGGGGCTCTGGGTGCTCTGGGGTGGTGGCGGGCAGGACCAGGGATGGGCATCCTTTCCTTCCTCTTCCCTTTCATTGGGCAAGGAAACTTTTCCAGCAGTCCTGCCCTTCAGAGACTTTCCTGAGCCTTCAGTCCCCAAGCTGGGATTGGGCAGGAAATCTGTGCCAGTCTGAGGATAAGACTTCTTTGGATACCCACCCAGATAGGCTCTGGGCACCCTTCCTTTTAGACGCCTGCTAGAAGTAGGACTGGCAAAAAGGGAGCGCAGCAGGCACAGATGGTGCCGTCCCTGCCCCCTGATTTGCCCCCTGATTTGCCCCCTGCCCCTGGCTTGCCCAGCTCAGTTTTGAGAACACGGATGCATATAAGACACCTAAGAAAAGTCCTCCCTCTGGTCTTTCTCTTTTCTCAAACCTCCTCTCCTACCGGCGCGTTTCTCAGCTCCCGGACCTTTCCAGCTCACCTCCTCTGGGCCCCCATCTCGCCAAGGATCTAAAGCCAGCCAGCCGCTTTCTGCCGGCACTCTAGAGGCGGCTGTGGGATGCGGGAAGGCCCTGGACCTTTGAGCCGAGTGGACTCTGGCTCCTTGACTCGGGAGCCCTTCACCCTCCCCGCCTTCCCCGAGTGGGACGGCTTCCCCGGGCCTGGGGCAAAGTACCTGGCAAGTTGGAACCGGGTCCTTTTAGTAGGATGGAGGCTTCGTACTCGCAGAGCGACAGGGGCTGCGGCGCGCAGGGAAGGGGCAGATGAGGATGGGGAGGACCACCGTGAAGTCGGGGGCTGAAGGAGGGAGACGGAATCCAGGGATGAAAAGTGGGGGCGGGCGCAGGGGATGATAGAAGAGAACGGGAACGGAGAGGAAGAGTGGGGGAGGGAGGAGGAAAGAAGCGCAAAGCGAGCGTCGGGGGCTGAAATGGGAGCCGGGAACCGAAGAGGAGGGATGGGAGCAGGAGAGGGAAACGGGGCCAACAGAAGGCAAATGGGAAAGGAGGGGACGTGGGCACCGGCCGGGGAGACGAGGCTGGCGGAGGGGAGCGGGGTTTCGGAGGCGGACGGGGCGCAGCCAGGATCGCAGGAAGGCCAGAGGCGGAGCGGGGGACCAGAGGACCAGGGGGCTGCAAGGCTGAGACCCTGAGAAGGAGGCCAGGGAACCTCGGAGGGGCGGCGGAGAGGGACAGGTGCCGGCACCCTAACCTGCGCGGCCGGGCCGTCCTCACCTGAGTGGCTCCGGCGGCCGCCGGTCCCCGGTACAAGGCGCGGTGCGCAAGCCGAGCGAAGACGGGGCAGCTGTGGCTCTCACCGCCGCCGCGGCTGGTCCGCTCTGGGAGAGCCCGCCCGGAGCTCCGGGAGGTGCCTCCGCCCATGTGATCCGGGGCCGCCCCTGTAGTGAGTGGTAAGCTGCGCCCCGGAGCCTCCTCCCAGGCCGGCCGAAGCGCTGGGGTCGCTGCCCTCGGGTGTGCCCGGGTCTGGGGGTGGGGCAGAGGAGCAGCCCCGCCCCGCCCCACCTCTGCCTGGGGGCTTCCCCCGCCAGCCTGCCAACTAGTCCGGGGGCTCCGGGGCTGCGCTCCCGGAGGCTGACCCAGCCCCTTCCCCAGACGCCCACTCCCGCTCTCTCTAAAGGCTGCCCTGGGAATAAAGACCCCGAACCTCCTAAGAAAACCTGAAGTTTTAGAGCCTCCTTTTCCCCAGCTGCGAAGTGCCCCACACTTCTTCCTGGCTCACCCGCTTCCTCTTTCCCCAGGGCGCCCCCGAGCCCCCAGCTTCGGCTTCTCTGCCCGAGAAGGTGGGCTGCGAGCGTGGCTCCCGGGTTACCGTCCCCAGTCTCGGTTCAGCCGCTGGCCAGGTCCCAACATGAAGGGTTTCCCAAGGTGCCCAAGCCGGAGTGCGGGACACTGCCAGGACCTGCCGCATTCCGGTTCCATCTCCCACATTTAATGTGGGGTGACTTAAAGGCCTCTGGGTCTCAGTTTCCTCCCCGGTAAAAGACTAATAGGAATGCCTACTGTACAGGGAGGCGTTATTGCAGTGGGAAGGATCAAACACCTGCTGAGATAAAATGATCTCTTTTGGGAGGAGGCAAGCCTTAAAGCCCCATAAGAATGCCAGCTCTGGCCGCAGTTCGTCGGGAGGTGATGCCCTAACGTGCACGGGAATGGGATTAAAGTGAGGGAGGGCCGGGCAAAGTCACCTGCCTCACTTTCCCCTCCAGAACCACCTGGATCCAGTGACCAGACGTAGGTCGGGATGATTGGAGAGGGCCCCGGATGTAATGGGAGACCTCGGTCTTAAGCTGAGCTCTTCCTTGGGTCGCACCCATTCAGTGATTAAGGTGAGGTAGCAAAAGTAGCAAAGAATCTCCTCTTTCAACTCGTCCAAAAACAAGCAAAAATAAAAAAAGATAAATGAATGAATGAACGAATAAATAAGTGGATGAATCTGGGAGGGGAGATCCTCAGTGTTTTGGGGTCAATACAGAAGTGATTGCTATTTACATTCATTCGGAGTCAATCGGGACCCAAACAATGACCAAATGGGGCTTATCCTAGGATCTATTGATGGCCAATTAGAATCAGATTGGTTTTGGTGGAAGGCCTGGTCTTCAAGAGAGTTAGCCAGTTAGCCCTCAGAAGTGCAAAAGAAAAGAAAAAAAATGCTTTTAAGAGCATCTGAAGGAAGGGAGGGAGGAAGTAAAGGAAAAGAGGGATAGAAAGAAAAAGAAAGGGGGATGGGAGAGGGGGAGGAGAAGGGGGAGGGAGGAAGAAAGTCTTCCAATTGACTAATTCCTGGCTAGCTTTACCCAGAGGTTGTTGTTTATCCTTTGTTCTCTCGGAGGACCGAGTTGTCTGGGAGGTGGTCTCCTGATATGCAAGTGAAATTGGATTTAAATGAGGGAGTGTTATTCAAGGTCACCTGCCTCACTTTCTCCTCCAGAGCCATCTGGATCCTAATATAGATCTAGATGACTGGAGATGGCCCTGAATGAAATGGGAGACATTGATTGGCCTTTTGGAGCTAAGGTCTTCAACAGGTTTCAGTTTGTTAATTCAGTGATTAAGGCGAGGTAGCCACTTGAGGCAAGGCATCTCCTCTTTCACCTAGGCCAAAAAATTTTAAATGAATGAATGAATCTGGGAAGGGAAGACCCTCAGTTAACTCTCATAACCCCTTTAATACCAATGATTGGGCAATTAGCTGGGAAGGGGGAAAGACTCATGATATAGTCAAAATAGATAGGAATTTTAAATCTGATAAGACCAGAGATTTGAGTTCATTACAGCTACCCTCCCACACCCCCCCCTCAAAAATTTACATGATTTTAGGCAGATTACTTAACCTGAGCCTCAGTTCCCTCAACTGCAAAATGGAAATATCCTCTACCTCAGAAGATGGCTGTAGAAAAGTACTTTGTATAAGCATAGAAATATGAGCCAATGTGAATTTTAAGAAATGTAAGTCCATTTCTCTGTCCATTTGAGGATCCTACAGTCAGTCTGAATTGTGCTGCCTAGATCCTCAGCCTTTCACTGAAGAGCCTCATCCACATTTCACCTCTGGAAATATCCAGTCATCGTATACTCCTGTACTGGTGACTGCCACTCCTACTTTAACTCTCACTAGGAAACAAGCCCACACCTTTTCACTGGAAGCATCTACTCCCACTTTTAGCTCTCCACTAGAGATACCCACTCCCACTCCACCCTACCACTGGTGACAACTTCACACTTCCACCCCTCAACTGGAAATACACCCACAACTTTCCACAGGAGGCCCTCACACCCTTATGTTTTCACTTGGGATACTCACTCATGACCCATCCCTCCACTTGTGAGAGCTACGTATATATGATCTCCACCCCAATCTGTTGAGATCTGACATCTAGTTTTCCAATAATACCTTTATACTTCCTGCCTGGACACCCAAAAAGATTCCCCCACCCCTTTACTGCGGACACCTGACCAAGCCCTGACACTGCCACAGTAGACAAGCCACTCACACTTCCTACCCCTCCACTCTAGAGATACCTTCTTCCACTCCCACCCATTTTCTCTTTCTTGGCTCTGTAAAAGGAATTGGGATGGGCAGTGACATCCTGCATTCAGAGAATAGGGGAGATAGGGGAGCTGGGTGAGCTTCTCTGTTCCCACAAGCCTCACTGAGTTTACAGGATTGTAGGTGCTTCCTGAGATCTAGGAAGATGTACAGTGATGGACAGGGATGTCAGTAAGGAAAGCAGTTCTGAAAACAAATGAAGCACTCAGCAAAAACTGAGGATCCTGGGGACAATTTAGGATTTACTGCTTTACCCTCTCCTATCCTTCCGTTCTTGTGGAGAATATGGAAATATTATGGATCAGATGGATTCAAAGCTGGGTTGGATGGCCTGACTTGGAGAGTAGTTGTTAATGGTTCCGCAGAGTTCCCCAGGGATCTGTGCTTGGTCCTCAGCTTTTAACAGTGATGGGGATAAGAGGACTAGCTCACTATGCAAGGGACAACAAGCAGAGCTAACCCTGCAAGACAGAATCGGGATCTGAGGGATCTTGACAGACTAGAGCACCGGGCTGCATTTAATAAAATGAAATTCATTAGGGGTAAATGTGAAGTTTTGCATTTGGGTACAAAAAAGAAACTATCATGTATATGGTGGAGGAGGCAGGGAGCAATTGTTCAAAAAGTTATTTGTGGCAGCTGTTTCTCACAAAGATCTGGGGGTTTCAGTGGACTACAAGCTCAAACTGAGTCAACAGAAAGATACTACAGCCAAAAATAGTGATGAGCTCTAGAACTGCACTGAGAAGAATAATTGTCCACAGCAGGGAAATGATAGTCCAAGTTGGATTGTGCCCTCATCAGATTTCATCTTCAGTTCTGGGAACCACAGTGTAAGGACACTGATAATCTGGAGTGTCTGGGGAAGTAAGCAGGATGAGGAAGGACCCTGAGACCATGCCATGTGAGAATCAGCTGAAGGAACTGTGCATATTCAAGAAAAGTTTTGGGAAGAGAAAGGGACACATGATAATTCTGAGGATTTGAAAGCTGTCACAGGATAGCTAGGTGGCACAATGAGCACCAGCTCTGGAGTCAGGAGGACCTGAGTTCAAATCTAGCCTCACACACTTCCCTAGCTGTGTGACCCTGGGCAAATCACTTAATCCTGATTTCACCCCTCCAAAAAAGGGGGTCATGTAGAAGAGGTATTGGATGGACATTTTAACCCCAGAGGAGGAACAATTAAATTGTAAGCTCTTTGAGAGCTGGAAGTCTTTGCCTTTCTTTGCACCCCCAGCACTCGGCACAGTGCCTGTCACTTTGTGGACACTAAATAAATACCGGCTGACCGAAGCAGAAACAGGGTAGAAATGGCAGAGACACAAATTTAACTTCCATAGGAAAAATTTCCTAATAATTAGAGCTGTTCCAAAGTAAAAGGGATTGCCTCAAGAGACAGTGAGTCCTTCCTTGAAGGTCTTCAAGAAAAATGTGAACAACTATTGTTTTGTGCTAGGGATTCTCTTCCAGTTGAGACTTCCCTCAGTCTCTCAGCACAAAGATGTGAAGAGTTTGGATTACAGAGAAGTATCTCGGCTCCCCAGAATCCCAACACAGAGTCAGGAAAATTTCCAGTCTGCCTTCCCAGCCTTACTCTCCACTAAACTGATGCACGAACCCTCTCTGAAGTCAGACTGGATTTCCTCTCTGTGCATCCTGATCTCTGCATCTCTCCAACAAGGTAACCCTTCCTCTCCCCCTAGGATATTTGAATCCTGCTGAGCCTTGGGGGCCTACTTCAAGGCCCACTGCTTCCCTAGAGAATATGACTTGTCTCAACAACTAGATTGAAATCTCGTAATGGCAGAGACCCAATTTTAGGCTTCCTTTCCCACATGATCTAGATTAGAGCCTTGAAAAATGTGGATATAAAAAACTGATTTCTATCAGGGGACAATTGAATATCAGATCTGGGAGAGACCTCAGAAATCTAATCCGGCCCTCTGATCGTACAGACAAGTTAATCAAGGTCTTGAGGGAGACTGACTTATCCAAGATCCCGCATCTAGTTTTTTGGCACAGATAGAACTGGAACCTAGCCCTCCAATTCATAGAACAACAGTGTTGTAAAGAAAAACAACTTGAAAGATTTAAGAGCTCTGATCAATCCAATAACCAATCTCAAAACAATAAGACTGATTATAAAAGTTGTTTTTTACTTACTGACAAAGAGTATGGACTCAGGATACAGAAGGAGACATGGCTAAAGTGAGAATTTGTTTTGCCTGATTAGGCATGTTTGTTTTTATTTTTTATCTTTTTTTTTTAATGGGAAGAATAGGAAATATGAAGAGGGAACTTAGAGAGAGGGTAACCTATCCCTGTTCCCCCCCCAAAAAAAAAAGGAGAGAGAAAAAGAGGCTAGAAGCATTAAAAAATGCACATAAAAGACACAAAGAATCATGAAGAAGCAAGAGAGCTTTGAGAGTTACATGTTAAATTTATTACTTATTTTAAAGAAAAAACAAACTATGTCATAGGGATTCACAGTTTTATATACAATCTTCCTATTCTGCTCTATTACATATATAGAAATATCAATTTGTCTGATGTACATCAAAAATTAAACAATGAGAAAAAAAAAAAATTCTCCAACCTTCCTGATTCCCAGTTCCCAGCTGCTTCTACCCTGCCCCCCCCCCACACACACACAAATAGCTTCATGATCCAGTAGACAGAACACTGGAGTTAGAATAAGGAGGAATTGAATTAATATCTGATTTCTGAAACCAACATGGGCAAGTCATTTAACTTTTCTGTGCCTCAGTTTCCTTCTCTGCAAGATGGGGATAATAGAAGTTACCACTATTATTATTCATTGTGCCGATCAATCAATAAAGTATTTTGCAAACTTTAAAATGCTATTTAAATATTAGCTATTGTCAGAGCATACTACCTTCCTAAGGTAACTTGTTCTGCTGTCTCCCCTCACTCCCTTACAAAACAAAACACCTCCACAGACCAAAGCATAAACAATCACGATGGAGATCAGTGAGTCTAGAACAAAAGGAAACCTGTCCAGGTAAAGAGGCAGGCAGGTGTCCAGGAGGCTATTTTGGGTAAATTATTCAATCTCTCTTGAAGAGTTGCTATCTGTGTAAAATTGAGATAATATTTTACCTCCCAGCAGATAGAGACTTGGACAAAAAGGCCTTCCCAACCAACTCCAGGATCTACATTCGGAAGACACAGGGCAAGTTGTCTGTGGGCTGTGAGCAAAGTTAAAGAATTCTCTCTCCTACTGCACGGGAGAGTGGGATCTTGGAGGGAGAAATCTTGCCTGACATTCACTAGGCAAAGGATTTTGTCTCTTTGAACTCCAGTTCCCTCATTTATAAAATGAAGGCAATCGTAGGCTAACCTCTCTGGGTCATTGAAAGAATCGGATGAGGTAATGCATATAAACTTTAAAGCATTACATTAAAGACTTGTTGATTCTATTTGGGTTGAGTATGGACCTGTGGATTCATCAGTGGAGACCAGAGGTTGACTCTATGGCATTCTCATCATTTTTCAACAGCTCTTCCACATGCTAAAGATAGTAGAGATAGAGTTATAATACAACAGTATTTCCAGGGCCATCCATGCTGTCATACCACAACATTTTTTAACATTAGCAGTTCATGCCTGTCGTGTCAAAACAAGAAGAGAAGCAGAAGGGAAAAGTCTTTGTTATGACTTTTTTTGCTGTTGTTCAGAGCCAAGATTGAAATTTTTCTGAAGATAAACTGAGTAGTTGAGGACTTCAGCTTTTGCTGCAAACTTGATAATGTTAATAAATTCAATCTAAAATTACAAATGGTGATGATAGGTGAAACTTATAGTTTAGCAACGTCAATTCGATGAAGACTAACAGAGAGCTTGGTGTAGAGTGGATATAGTGCTGGGAATGGAGTCAGGAATGGGGTTCAAACCTGACCTCAGACACTTACTGACCCTGCGCAAGTCACTTAACCCTGTTTGCCTCAGTTCCTCATTTATAAAAATGAACTAGAGAAGAAAATGACAAATCATTTCTGTATCTTTGCCAAGAAAAATCCCAAATGGGGTCACAAGGAGTAAAGCATGACCAAAACTAAACAATGAAATGCCATTTGAATTACAAATAATATTAAGCTGCTTTTTACACTTCTATACTGTCAAAAGTGAAAGGAGTGAGATCTCCATTCCCATGCAAATTTGAACAGAGTTCAAAATACAGTGACTTTTTTTAGACCTTAATGAAAGTGTAAAAGAAATTTCCATATTTCAAAGTCTATTTGGCTATGTAGTTGAGGAACTTCTACCAAATCTTCAGTTGTAAATGATTAATCTGCAATGCAATGAGATGATATCAAGAGAATCTAATAAAACTATAAATGCCTTCCAATGGATAAATATGTTCAATTAAAATCATATGCTTGGGAATGTATATCATATTTGGCCATCCCTATGTGAAAAGACATTTTCAAAGATTAAATGCATAAAATCCCATTACAGATGAGCATATGCAACTGATTTTGATTATAGGGAACGCTTACATTGAACTCCAATTAAATGAAATGTTATTTCCCCCAAAGGAATTTTATTCTTCTCATTCGTAAACCTGTTAAAAAATTGTACTCAATTATTATTGTCATATTTTGAATTTCATCAAGAAATTTTGGAAATTTGTTTTCTTTCTTGTTACATAATAAGTACTTTAAGTAAATATTTTAGAACTTCCCACACTTTACAGCCTCTCCATTTTGCCCTTCTTTTTACTTTCAGCATGCAAAATACCTGGCAGGTAGATTTCACCTGAGCTTTCCTTGTGATGGGCTGAATGGGATTGAAAAAGGCAGCTGTATAGTCCAGTGGATAAAGCTTTAGGCCTGAATTCAAATCCTTCTTCAGACACTTACTGTCTGAGTCTAGATAAGTCACCACACTTTCTGCTTCAGTTTTCCCATCTGTGAGATGTAGACAATAATGGTACGTCTTTCACAGGACCGTAAGGTTAAGGTGAGACTATTTGTAAATAACTGCAAATCTTATATAACTACAAAAATGATATTATTATGTTAACGTAGCTTAAAGGGCCCTGTTTTCCTTCACTGAGGTGTGTGTATACAAGGTGTGTAACCACTAGAGTCTTCCCTGTTGTGTGACTGACTCAATCTCAAAATTAATACCTATGGGCCATGGAGAGCCACATTTCCCAGTACCAAAAATGAGCTCTAGTTAAAAAACAAAACAAAAAAAACAACTACTGGAGTGCTTTTCCCTTCACCCTGGGTGCCCCGACCCTTGAGGCTGCCTACCCCCAGCCCGGCCCAGCCGAGGGGGCATCACCCATTTGTTTGTTGGGGTTAAGCCCCAAAGAGAAGGCTGTGAATTTGACTTCTGCCTGAGGAGAAAGGAAATCTGTATTTCTTCTTTTCTGTGTTCGTTGGGAGACTGTATACCTGAGTTGGGGTCAGTAAGTGGTGAAGAAAAGGGATTATATCCTCCTTGGGTCATGGTGAACTAGAAAGAAGCTGCTGGGAGGCTGTGAATGAGTTCATTCTTCAATCCTCTCTGAAGGCACGAGTATATGCACACACACACATCAGATTCCTACCAAGATGCTAGGGTCCCAGGACTCATTCCTAGAACTCAGCCCCCTCCCAATCTGTCCGGGCCCAAGTAAGCACCTCTCTCCAAGTTAAATATTGCTCCTCCCAACTCACCTGAAGCTTAGGGATTCCCAAGGGCAGACTCTATAAAACCTAGAAGACTGAGATTCAGAGAGGGTGTGGTGGGACCAATATCCCAAGGTCCAGCCCCAAGCAGGTTAGGCTAGTTTTCCTTTAAAAAGTACTGAAACTGTCCAGGAGACTTAATTGGCTTAGCGCATAAAAGGCTTGGGCAGCTGCAGTAGTTTCCTGGTGCCTTAAGTACAAAAACTAGAGCAGGTATAGTCACTTGACTCCTCCCTTTAACTTCTGACAGATGGGTCATCACAGCCAAACCTGGCACTTGTGCATCTCTGAATCAATGTCACATCTTCCATTAAAATCTTTTCCCTGAAATGTTTTACATAATTGCATAGGTATGACGTGTGGCTGCTTACTATCTCTTGGAGGAGAGGAAAGTAAAGAAAGAACTCAAGACTTGAAATAACTTAAAAAAAAAATGTTCCCCTCATCTCAGTATCCTGCCCTGCCTAGGATATGAATGCCTTCATTTTCTTCTAATCTTAAATCCGAAGTACTTGTCTCACTTTGTTCTCTCCACTACTATCAACACACACACACACACACACACACACACACACACGGAAAACATGAGCAGAGTCATTATCAATGTCCTCTCCTCCAGGCGAGTCTGTGATTGCCCCAGAATCCCCGGGGGCAACCCTCCCTCCTCCCCAGCCATCCCCATTCTCTCCGTGTTCCCCGCTCACACATGGAAATTCTCTTTGCACCCTCCCAGTCAAATTGTGCCCCACCCCTGAGGATGGACAGGGGGGTTACTGGGGAGATCAGTCTCGTGAGACCTCCATGGCAGGGCTCAAGTTCACGGTGAGGAACTCCTTCCTCTCAGAGCAAAGAACCCATGGCTAGCCCCAACAAACAAGCCTCAGAGTCAAAAAAGGTGTTCCAGGTTTATTATATAGTCTCTCCAAGGGGAGAACAAGTGTGCCATAGGAGGGGGGACGTACAGCCCGAGTCTTCCAGGACTCTGAGATTGGATCAGTAACATTAAAGGCTGAACCCTTCCTGGGAGCTCTGAGAAGACCAGAAAAAGGCCCTCCTTCCATCTCTCCCCAGCCCTTTCCTAACTCAACTAGCAAAGAAAGGGAGGGAAGACAAGATGGGACATGGGTAAGAAGCCTCTTCCAGGTGGAAGCACTTGGTCCATTAAGTTAAGAAGGTGGTCCAAGGTCCTGGACACACTTCTTCATGGATGGAGGGGGCGGGGGGAGAGGAGGAGAAGCTATTTCTGGTCTCAATAAGGCTGAGAATGAGTCCTTGTGGAGGAGAGCTGTACAGCGAAGGAGGGGGCTGTTAGTGAGTCGAGTGGGGAGTTATTCCAGGCCCCCTAAGGCAGGGAGGATGGGAAGAGCAGGCAGAGGGCTGGTGGTTGTGTCTGACACAGGATGGGGCCCCACAGAAGCTGTGGCATCCTGCAGACGCTCCTCCCCTCCCCCCTCCATTCCCATCCTCCCTCAGGTCTTAGAGAAAGACCACAACAAAGCAGCTGTCAGCCTGCAGGGGGGTTAGCCGAGGAAGGGGAGGTTACAGAGAGAGCCCTCGTCAGCAGTGTCCTAACTGCAGCACCTCCCACTCCCTCCCTTCTCCCCACCCCCCACTCTGGGCTGGGCTTTCAGAGCTCTGGGCTTGGTCCAGGCTGCCAAAGTGTCCGTTCACACGGGGGCCACGTAGTTTCCTGGGAATGTTCCGAATTTCTGGGTCCTCCGGGAGACACCTGAGAGGAAAGAACCGGAAAAATGAAACACGGGGCAGGGGAGACACACATCTTAATGATGGGGAGTATGGTGTGGAACACTAGGGTCAGGCATTTCTCTTGTGATCGTTTTGCTGAACTATCTTTGTTTTAGCTTAAAATTCTTTTTTATGGAGGGTGGTTCTCAGAAGTGAAGAGAGATAAAAGAAATAAGAGTAAACAAACTTATCAATGAAATTTTATCTTAAAAAAAATGTTATGGGAGTGGAGAAGATGGTAGAGGAAAAACGAACAAATCTTCTCAAGGACCAGAAAAATTACTCTAGCCCACTTATCTCCATGGCAGCCCAAGGTGGAGGGTGCTTCCCAGCTTCTAACTCCTACCCCCTGGTGGCGGAAGTCTAGAAGGCAAGAAACAGTCACAAGAGTCCAGCTAACTCGTGGGATTTACAGTGACTGGTGGAGGATCTTAGAGACCCTCTCCTTTAACGCTCTCACAGCCCAGAAAGGCTAAGAACCAGGATGACACAATAAGTATCAGAGATAAAATCTGAAGTCTGGTCCTTGGATTCACAATCTGATGCCTTCTCCATCAATACACATCTGAATAAACAAGAATAGGCTGTGCACCGCTAAGGGGTCAGAGGGAATACAAAGAGAATAATCCCATCCATCCCTTCCTCTTGGAAAATCCACAAGCATGGAAAAGAGGGAAGGTAGTTTAGAGGAACTAGCTTTAAAGGGGAGTGGGGGTGGGGAGATAGGAGACCAGAGTTCCAGTCCTGACTTTGCCATTTACTTTCTGTGTGACTTTGGGCAGGTCCCTTTACCCTTCTGTCTCTCAACCTCCGGGTCCATAAAATGAAAGGGTTTTTACTAAATGACCTCCAAGATTCCTCATAGCTTTTGCATTTTATGGTTCCAGATGTTAAAGTCCACTTCAAAGTATCTATTCTCATACCACCCTAAGGTTTGGGTCTTACACTGATAAATCAAATAATTTTGTAGATGGGAAAGCAGTTCAACTCAGAAATAAACATCTTCCTTTGAGGGAGAATACTGAGATTAACAAACATGACCAGAATCCAAGAATTGCAGCAGTCATCTGAAACTGCATTCTTTCTGAAACAAACCTAAAAAAAAAAAAGGTCACTGTAAAGACCTCCAAAAAAGAGGAATCCACTATCTTACCAAGAAGCCCATTCCATATTTGGATCATTTGTCAGTTTTTCCTGACATCAAGTCTAAATTTATTTATTTTTGCACCCTCTGTCCCCTCCTCTTAGTTTTGTCTCTACAATCAAACAGAACAGTTCTAATCTTTCTTCCATTTAATAGCTCTTCAAAAACTTGAAGACAGCTATCAAAGCCTCATTGAGATCTCTATTCTCCAGGGAAATATCACCCAGTTCCTTTAAGTCCTGTTCCTGTAAGTCATGGACCATCCTGATTGCTGACATTCTCTGTTTGTCTTCTATCTTTTTGTCTCTGTCTCTGTCTCTCTCTTTCCTTCCTTTCTGTATATGTGTGTGTCCGTACAAAATATATTAAATTAAAAAAAAAATCTGCAGGTTTTAGTGTACCACAAATACCATATGACCAACAGCTTGATGTGGCAGCCAAGAAACTTAGGGTTATCTTAGGTTGCATAGTTTCCAGCAATGAGGAAGTGGGAGCCACCCCTGTACTCTGCCCTGGTCAGACCACTCTCTAAAGTATTGTCTACAGCCCTGGGCACTCAGCACTGAATTTTAGGAAGGATATTCAGTCATCTCCCTTCTTTCCTTAGCAGCAACATGGAATAAAAAGAAGCAGTCTAGAGTAACAGATAGAGCACTGACTTTAGAGGCAGGAAAATCTGGCTCAGAGTCTTCCTCAGATAACTACTAGCTTTGTGATCCTCTGTGACTTAAGGCTGAGGCTAGGTTTCAGCCTCCTCATCAATAAAAAAAGGGGGGGGGGAAGCTAACTTAATGGCCTCTAAAGGCCAGCCCTGTTCAATTAGTTTTTTTTTTTTAAACAATCTTTCATCCCCTTTATTACAAGAGAAGCCTTGAACAGTGTTCTAACTCCATGATCCAAAACTAAGATGCTTCTTATCACAACCTCTAGCTTCTCATTTCTCCAAATGAATGAGTGAGTTTATCTGATTCACTCTTCCATCTTTGTCTTCACTAGATCCACTAGTTATTTTATTTCTCCCAAGCCATCAATCCTTCTCCGGCCTTACATCTCACCTACGGCCCTCCCACTCTAGCAGAAGCTAATCAGTTCAATGTCTTCTCTCAAATCTCATCTCTTGGTCTGATCACTGCTCATACCTTGACAAACCCGACCTAGAATACCTCCAAAAGTTATCTCCACTACTCTATTCATCTTTTACTGAATACTGATAAAACTGAACATTGAAGGAAGTCAAACAACTGTGCTTTGCAAACTGCTACAGGTGAATGTAATCTTATCTCAAATAGAGTCTCATCAGTTTATATCAATCTTTGTATATTTCTTTAATTGATTTTTTATCACACTACCAACAGCAGCTTCTCCATACCTTTTCGAGATTTCTCCAGGTGTCAAACTCATATTGAGTCAATGATTCCAGAACCAGATTACCAAAATAAACTAATACACAATGGTCAAAGATAATGTAAATTTGTGGTTTTCTAAATCAATAAGGAAGCTGTTTCTATTTGAGTTTGATATCACTGTTCTACACCAGCTACTATTCTATTCTATCCTTTTTCAGCAAAAGCTCTTCTCTTACCAAGAAAATATAGGCCATTTAATGTAAGGCCTTTCTCTGGTAGCCTTTTTCTTGACAGTCAATCCTTCTATTTATGACCTTATATTCTCATCTTCTCTAGCACAGTGCTATCTTAGTGCCATCTTTTAATTTTCATTTCCACAAATTAAGGCTCCTTTGCTTCTTCCTACAAATGCATCCAAGTCTTTACCAAAAAACTTTCAAGGGACCCTGTCATCCTCTCAAGTTATCACCCTATCCTTCTCCTTCCTTTCACAATTAATCTCCAAAAGTATTTTTGCATTAGTTGCCTTCACTTCCTACTTACTTCTCAAGCCCTTATAAATCTGGTTTTTGATCTCATCATTCAATTAAGCAACTCTCTCCAAGATTCTTCTCTCTCTTAATTTCTAAATTCAATAGCCTTTTCTCCATGTCTTTTATGCATTATTTGACACTCTATGATACTACTTCTTTCTGGATATGTCTCCTCCCAGGGCTTTTGTAACACTGTTTTATCCTGATTTTTTCCACATCTCAACATCTTCTTCATTCTTATGGATTCAATGACCATTTCCATGCAAATAAATTCCAGTTCTATATATTCATCTCTAAGCTCTCTCTTGAAGTTCAGTTCCATACCACTAATAGCTTGTTAGCTCCAATGGAATGCCAAGTGGACATCTCAATTCAACATGTCCACAAAGGAACTTATAACATTTATCCCTAACCCTCACTCTTCATCAGAACTTTTCTCTATTACGGACATCATTCTCTTCCACAGGTTCACAACCTTACAGGTGATCCTTGACTCTTCCCTCTCCCCCATTCCCACATTCAATCAACATTTCCAAGACTAGACAATTCTATGTCCACAATATATTTCATATCTCCTTCTTTTTCCCTAATATGTTCAGGCTTTCGTTACCTCTCAGCTAGACCACTGCAATGACCTCCTGATGGAACTCTCAGTTTCCAGACTCTTTTTTTTTTCCCCCAAGCCATTCTCTACATCACTGTCAACATAATCTTCCTAAAGCACAAGCCTGACCATGGCATTTCCCTACTCCAAAATCTTCAGTGGCTCCCTATCATTTCTAGAACGAAATACAGGCTCTTTAGTGTGGCTTTTAAAGTCTTTTAACAATCTAGCTTGAACATATCTTTCCAAGATTATGACAATAGTCCCACCCTCCACACTTTAGGTTCCAGTTGAAGTGGCTGACTTGCTACTCCCTTCAGTGATATTAATCAATCAACAGGTATTGACAAAGTGCTTTTTATATACCAGCCAAGAGAGTTATATTTCCTCAGCCAGACTGTGAAATCCTTAAGGTTAATGACTGTATTTTATTCTTCTCTAAAATCTGTTCTGAGCCAAGGCCAGGGTTGGACAAATACTCAATACTTGATAATGGGTTAAACACTTCCTTGGAAAGTTAGCATGTTGTATAAAACAATGATTAATAATCATAACAAAGACCAACATTTATTTAGCAAGTTAAGATTTGTAAAGTATATGTGTAGGTGTATATATATATATATATATATATATATATATATATATATACACCTACACATACACACACATATATTTAATCCTTTAAACTTTGTAAGATTATTTATTTCCATTTTACAGGTGAGGAAACATCTTGGAGATGTTGGGACTTGCTCAGGGTCACACAATCAATATTCATTTAACTTTACTTATTAATTAATAAATAACCAAAATAACTCTGCCAATCGCATAACATTTTAAAATTTCCAAAGCACTTTACATAACAAGCTTGTCAGGTAAGTGCTACCTATTTTGGGCATGGGGGCATGGAACATTGCTTTCATCAGTCATCCTAGAAAGAATACTTCCTCTACTAATCCATACCGAATTGTACTCTTAGTATTTTGGGTTGTTGTTCCCCCCAACACAGTGTTGCACAGTAAAGTTTCATTTAAGAGACTCTACAATCAGAAAAAAGGCCTAGTCTCAAGTTTTTAAAGAGAGCTGGAACATTGAGAAGTTAAAATGATTTGTCCCACATGACAGTCAGTAAGTACATTAGAATATAAACTCTTGAGTAGGGATCTCTTTCTTAGTAGCTCCAAGTAGCAGAAGATGGTCAAGCTTCTGCACTTCAGTTTCCTCCACCTAGCTAAAGGGTGTTGTCAGGATTAAATGGTCTGAGAGGAATGCTTTGAAAGATGCTCCTTATATTTATATCATATTTGAAAGATGCTACTTATATGTCTTGTCTTCTCAATGGGCAGCAAAGGGAAAGCATTTGGAACTGAAAATTAAAAAGAAACAAAGAAGCAACAAAGAGAAAAAGAAAGATGCTACAGAAACGTAACCTTTCCTGTCACCTTCTTGGAACTGAATGGCCTTGGCCCCTGAATGTTGGCAAACTGGTACAAGTGAAGGCTGGTCCCAGTTTCATCAGGCCCACCTCCAGGTGCTGACGCCAACAAGAGTCCCTCCCACCCCCAAGCCGTACCTACAAACCAGCCATCATCACACTGCTGCATGACATCCACCTGGTCTCCTTCCCGAAGTTCCAATTCATCTTCATTCTGGGGCCAATATCGATATACTGCCCGGTACCTAAGGGAGGAGACTGCTGCAGTGACCACAAGCATTTTTACCTTTCCCCATTCCACTCAACATCACTTAGCAGACCTTTCCCTCTCTGTACACTCTCTTTTACATTTTGTTTTGTGAAAACTCAAAGAATTTGTTCTCCCACAGCACAGCCAACTGTGCTTCCCTTCCAAACCCTATCTCTTCCAGGAAAGTCTTCTTCCCTGAGCCACACTAACCTTTTCTCTCTCCTTTCTCAAAAATCTGTGTCAATCATTTCAAGGCAAATAAATACAGAATCACAGATGTTCTTTGCTGAAAGGGACATTAATCCAACTTCTAATTTTATAGATAAACTAAGGCCTAAAGGAGAAATGTGATTTGTGTAAAGAAGAGTCAGAAATCTCTTACCATCCACCGCCAAAAGCAATAATTTTATAAATAAATGCATATGTATATATATATATATATATATATATATATATATATATATATATATATATATATGCTAATATTTGTTCCTCTGTCTTTTCACTTTTCCCTCTGGGTCAGGGACTGGCAAACTATGGCCCATAGGCCAAATGTGTCCATCACCTGTCTTTGCTGGCCTACAAGCTAAAAATGGCTTTTATGTTTTTATGCTGAATTTGGCCCAGAGGCCATAGTTTGCTGACCCCATATCTAGATTAAAATACTCCTGAAAGAACAAAGATTACCTCATACATCACTATTGTCTTCCACATCTCCCAAATTACAGGGCTGGGTTTACTTGTTGAATTGAATTGTATTTGGTTTCCTTGGTGGCCCTGAGAATGAAAGTCTCTACTCATCGGACCACATGCCCTATAACATTTCCCAGCCCATCTGACTATTTCTCAACCCATGCAGACCAGGTGAAGATCTTCTGGTCAAAACAGAACCAATTATTATTTACAATCTCACCGAATGGGTGTTACCTCAATCAATCTGAGACCTGTTAAGACCATAGTTTAAAAAGGTAAAATTCTCCCACCGCATCCATGGCAATTTCCTGCTGTCCTGATCTACATCTTACCTCTGGACCCAGAGGGCTCTAGAGCGAGATTAGTGACTTTGCACAGTCCCACCCCACTTACAAGCAGTGATGTCACCTTTCTGGTATCATGGTTGTCTTCAAGAACAAAAAACAAGCAAACAACAATAACTCACGGGGTCCAGTGAATATTAGAGGATCCGGAGGAGGAAGAAGGGTCTTGATGAGGGCTGGGATCCCAGTGGTAGGTTGGCAATGTCCTGGAGACACCAAGACCCTGAGGACGAATAATGAGAAAAGCACGGGCTATTTTGAAGCATGTGAATAATGCAGATAGACAAGAATCTATCTTTCAGCAATGCTGAAAGGATTTTCAAGGGATGCTATGGCTTAAAGAGAATAATAATTGCATGTTAAACCCTTTTCAACATTTTTATACATTGGCTTGCTTTATTCAAATCATGATCTCAAAAAATATTTAGGGTTTCATTATCCCTGCTTTATATATTGGTAACTGAGGCACAAACATCTAAAATGCTTAGATTTTTAGGAAATGATGAAATAACTGGCATTCCATTTTATCTATCCATTGACCCTTTGGAAGCCACTCTGGACATGGAATGGTATGAGTGTAGTTTTGCTAATGTTCAGTAGTTTCAACCATATCCTGATTCTTCAAGATCCCATTTGTGGTTTTCTTTCTTTTTTGGCTGAGGCAATTGGGATTAAGTGACTTGTCCAGGGTCACACAGCTAGGAAGTGTTAAGTGTCTGAGACCAGATTTGAACTCAGGTCCTCCTGACTTCAGGCTTGTAGTTTACTTGACAAAGATCCAGGAGTCATTTTCTTCTCCAGCTCATTTTACAGACGAGGAAACTAAGGCAAACAGGAATAAGTGACTTGCTGAGGGGCAAGTAAGTGAGCTAGTATGTCTCTGAGATCAGATTTGAACTTACGAACTTATTTGTCTTCCTGATTCCAGGCCCAGCATTCTAACCATTGTCCCCAAATAAGACCAAATCCTAGGACTAAGACTCCTTTTTAGAAGGCATTCTCTGACTTGTCCTGCCTGCCTAAAGTGATTTCTTCTGGTTCAGGCTCTACCATAGACTAAGGGCAAACAAAGGAAGGTGGAGCAGGAAGCAAAGTCCCAAGTTATCCCATTCCTGTTTGTTGGATTTGTTATGTTTAGAGTAATTAAAATTCCTGTTTATTTGTATGAAAATATAATATGACATAAAAGGATCATAAAAAACTTAATTGAAATTCAGTTCAATAGAAATATAGTGCACAAGGCTAAGATAATATGGTCTCTGGGGAGGGTGAAGATCCTACATAATTAATAGCTACCATCAGTACCCCACAAAAAGATTTCAATTTGTCAAAGTGTCTTGTTTGTTTTGAGAACCATATTCTAACTCCATTCCAAACTCCAACATACACAGATTGATTGTCATTGCTCTGCTCAAACACAATT
This sequence comes from Sminthopsis crassicaudata, assembly GCF_048593235.1. Classification (NCBI taxonomy): domain Eukaryota; kingdom Metazoa; phylum Chordata; class Mammalia; order Dasyuromorphia; family Dasyuridae; genus Sminthopsis; species Sminthopsis crassicaudata. Next base: position 143,150,094 of record NC_133618.1, on the reverse strand, counting down.
ACCACCCACTCCCACTGGGCTATTTCATACTCCATGGTCACACTAGAATAAACATCCTATTTTACCCTTCCAGCTACAGAAACAGGGAAAGAAGCAGATTTCTTATGTCTAAAGAGGGGATTTCTCCCTGACTTAGGATGCTTCCTTCTCTCTCTCTTTTTTTTTTGCTTTGGCAATTGGGGTTAAGTAACTTGCCCAGGGTCACACAGCTAGGCAGTGTTAAGTATCTGAGACCAGATTTGAACTCGGGTCCTCCTGAATTCAGGGATGTTGCTCTATCCACTGCGCCACCTAGCTGCCTCAGGATGTCTTGATGGGAAATTGGGAGTCACCTGGGTTTGAGGTCTGGATGGAGAAGTCCGTGAGGAAGGCTCCTGGGTGCTGGAAGGAAAGGCCAAACCAGTTCGATAGGGAGAGGTTCGGCCCCCCCAGTCAGTGGTTTCAGCTGTGCTTTGGGGTACAGAGGGGGAACCAGATGGCCTTGCTTGTCGAGAGGTGCCCAGGCGTGGGGACCCTGGGACTTGGGAGCCAGCCAGAGTCAGGTGGGTGGGGTTTGGGCCATCTTCGCAGACCTTGACCCTGGGTTCCTTGGAGACTTGGATATAGTTAGCAGGGAAGATCCCCTGCCGTCCAGTCCCTGAGATACGCCCCTCGTACCAGTTTTCATCCACTTTTCTTATCAGGCAGATCCGCTCACCCTGCAGGGAGCAGAGAAACAAAAAGGAGTTTTCAATTAAATCTGTCCTTCATGAGCCTTCCTCTCCTAGTCAGGCAGACTAACATCCCCAAGGCATTTCCACCCCTTTCCACCTCAGGCATTTTCCTCACCTGAAGTTCCTAGCCCAATCCTGGTCTAAATTGTTATCTTTTTACCGGCTACTCTTCTCTACCCAGCCAGATTATGTGAGTTTGTTGTGGATAAACTTTTTTTTTTTTTTTGGAGGGGGAGGGGAGGAACTGATAGGGGCAGCTAGATGAAGCAGTGGACCTGACATAGTTGTGTGACCCTTAACCCTGGGGACTTCCTCCAAAAAAAAACAAAAAAAGAAAAAAGAAACTGATAAGAAAAAAAAAAAAAAAACATTTAGAAACTTGTAGTCTTTTTTTTTTGGTCTTTTCCCTCATAGCAAGTTCTCAACACATGTTGATTGTTTAAAACACCAAAAGAAAGAGCCTTAGAAGTTCCTTTATGTCTTTATGTCTCTTTCTACTTCCTATTTCCCTTCCTCTATTTTCAAATCCTTTTCTTGCTATTATACTTTTTTCTTTGTTTTCTCTTCTAGCTTCCTTCAATCTTCCTGCCTCCTCCCACTTCCCTTTTACCCAAATATCAAATTATATTTGTTGTTTATGGTTCACAATAAAAATCGATCCAGAAAGAAGTCATGGTTTCTGCCCTTTAGGTACTTACAGCCCATAAGAAATGTGGTTCTGAAGCCAGTCACAACAGGGAAGGAAATATTTTATCCAAACAAGTCAGGAAAGAAAAGTTTCAAACATGGGGAAGGTTGTTTGACTATTATTTTCTGCCCTCTCCCCCTCCCAATTCTGACATTCACCTAAAAGTTCCCTTGTCTTTCATCCCTTCTCCCTCTCAACAAACAAGTGGCTCACTCACCTTTCGGAAGGATAGCTCCACTTCCAGATCCCCCTTGAAGTTGTATTGGGCCACAGCCTCTCCATATTCCAGTACCTGGTAGGTTGGGGGTTTGATGGGCTTTGGGATCTCATTTGGGGGCAGCACCTGGAAGAGATAAAAGGGAAGGAGGAAAGGTCAAAGGTTCCTGAATCAACCACCCAGTGTATGAGGCAAGTAGGTGGCCCAATGGATAGTGCTGGATCTAGAGTCTGGAAGACCTGAATTCAAATCCAGGCTCAGATACTTACTAGCTGTGTGACCCTGCACAAGTCATTTAACCCTGTTTGCCTCAATTTTCTCATCTGTAAAATAAGCTGCAGAAGGAAATGGCAAACCACTACAGTATCAAGAAAATCCCCCAAAGTCACACAACCAAAAACAACTAAACCATAACAACATTTACTGAACATGCGCTTGGGGATTCACAGCAAGGCGTTACACTTTGTTAGATCATTTACTTTGTACCATAAAGTTGGTAAAGTACTTCATAGGCACCTCATCTGATTGTCATAAAATCTTATTATATAGGTATTATCTCCTTTTACAAATGAAGAAACTGAGGCTGATGGAGGTTGTGATATAATTAGCATCTAGTAGCTAGCATTTAATTGAGACATTATTCAAATCTAGCACTCTCTTCATTATTTCATCCCATCTCTTGGAAGAAGACAACTTAAGATTTGGCCAGAGGTGGACTAGGGCCAGATTTTGGAAGCTCTCAAGAGCGAAACTGTTAAATTTTCAGTGTGAACATTTATTTATACCTCAGAAATCGATACAAATTAGAATCTGATTTGTTGCTCCGTTGAATATTTAGGGAAGTGACAGAAAAAAATGTTTACAATGCAAACTAAGCTTAAAAGTGTCCAACAAACATTTTCTACCCCAACTAAAGCAGGTTGTTAAACATTTACCAGCACACCCTGGGGTCAGAACGTTAGCAAAGAATTTACAGATCACAGATTTGAAGAGTTATCTATTTAATTCCCCTCATTTTACAAATAAAAATGAGGCCCAGAGAGGGTTAAGCAACTTGTCTTTCAGGATTTGGAACCTAAATTCTCCGACTCCAGATGCAGTATTCTTTGCACTGCAATCTTGTTTCCGGAAGTGTTACTGACTTACTTAATTGAAAATAAAGTATGTAGAGTTTCTCTGGCAAAATGTACTTTACAGAAAGGAGTGGACAGAAAAGAACATTTTTTTAAAAGCTAGTTTAAAAAGCCCAAATTTCACAGATATCTGGGACAAATGAATAAGAGACAAGCAGCAAATACTAAGTCTTAAGAAGTTATTTGGAAAAGAAGGTAGGTGCATTCCAGGTGGAGAAAGGTATGTGTAAAGATATGGAAATTGGAACCAGGTGGGAGTGGCTGGGATAATCTGTGTCCCAGAAAGCCAAGGAGAGCCTTGAGGAGGAAGGGGGAAGGGGGAGGAGGGTATGAGTATCTTATTTGTCTGAGTGCGGGTGGAGGAATAAGAGATGAGATCCGTGGAAGGCCCTCAAGTCTAGAATTAAGAATTTTCATTCAATTAGAACCTGGCAGCCTTAGGCAAAATATGTATTTATCTTCTCCAGTAGCCTCCTTTGTCACTCCCTCAGGTGCCCCAATTTTCAGGGTGTCTCTGGAGGTTATAAAACACATTCTTTCTCCGGAAGGAGGGACATATATCATGCTGTCTTGTGTGACCCATGGGGACTGACTGGGTGTTTATTCTCTATGACGAATGCTTGTTAGCTAGTTCCTATATAAAATAGATTTCTGTCTCCTGTGCCTGAAATGCCTTCCTCTCAATTTCATTTCTTAGAATCCTTAACTTCCTTTAGTTTAGGTGACACCTCCTACCCTGTAATTGCTAATGTTCTTCCCCTACTCCTTTACATTGTCTTTATTTAAATAGTCTATACACTGTAGCTTCCCCAGAGAAGTGGAATGGAAACTCCTAGAAGACAAGGACTGTTTCATTTTTATCTTTGCATCCTTAGCACTAAGCACAATTCAGGGGATAAAGTTTTGTGCTTAATAAATGCTCAATTGAACTGAATTCCTGTTTCAAAGGAGGATTAGGAATTAAAATGAATTAAAAATAAAATATAGGATTAAAAGTTCCATTTTCGTATGTGTTCATCAACAACCCAAGACTTTTTTTTTTTTTTTGGCTGAGGCAATTGCCCAGGGTCACACAACTAGGAAGTAATAACCCAAAACATTTGCCAAATATAATGTCAAACTAAGGAGAGGCAAAGACAAAAATTGGAGAGACTCTTATTGATTTCCTTGAAGAACACAGAGGCAGGCTCTCAATAATATAGATCAGGCAATACAAGGACCCAACATATTCTCCCAAATTGCACAGACCCTGGCCCTGAGACAAGGTTCCAATATGCATTTATTATATGTGCCATGTATGGTGCTAAGCACCATACAAGGAAAAGCAAAGACTTCCTTGTCCTCAAAGAGCTCATAATTTAATGGGGGAGATAAGAAATAAATACAGCAATTCAGGAATTAGGGCTAAAAGAATTAATTAAAAAAAAGGATACTATGATAAAGAGTTGCTATAGAGATAGGAATGCTGAAAATAAAAAGACAATGAAGAATATTCCCTACTTTCAAGGAATTTACATTCTGCTAGGCAAAAATTTAATCCAAAGAAATGAGTGCTAATTATAAAATAAAGAGTTCAAATATAACATTAAGTGTTTAAAAATCCTTTAGAATGTTTTAGAGAGTCATACATAAGAGTAGGGGAAGGGAGAGGTAATTAGCCCCTCAAATCAGTAATCCGTCACCTGTGCTAGGAACCAGTCTAAGTATCTGACCAAAGGGTTGATGAACATGACTTGCATTTGTAGAACGATTTAACGCTTGCGAAGGTGGTACTGACATTGCTGATCACTGGCACCAAAATAGCAGTTCAACGGAATGCCAGGCCCTGGGTCACATCTGCTACAGTCCCAGGATCCACAATTGCATTGGCTGCTATCTTACCTGATCCTCAACTCTTATCTCTACCCTGACACAGGACTATTAGAATCTTCCCTAATGAAACGTCTATTGGTCCCAAATCACTTCATTAATTATGTGCTGTGGATCCTCTTGATATTCAGGACTGATTGTTTTTTCTGTTTTGTTTTGTGATAGATCTCTTTTATAATCTCTCTTTATTTTAAGAAAAATTATTATTTCCTACTTCACAGGGTTATTGTGAGGACCGAATGAAAATGGATGGGAAAATGCTCAAAGCACTCTAAGAGTTAGCTATTGTTATTATTGTTATGAACTAGGTGGTGGGAGTTATTCACAACCGCTGGGTTGATATGCAGATGAAGACGTGAATCTGAGAAGTTTGATTAAGAAAAAACAGCAGAGCTCAGGGATGGACTGAACACGACAGGATTCTGGGTCCAGAAAAGAGAGGAACCCCAATTCCCAACCCACCAAAGAAGCCCCTCACTCACCTCTACATAGTTAGTTGGAAAGATGCCAAGCCGCCCATGATGCTCTCCTTCCAGCCAGTTTTTGTCCACCTCTTTGTGTATGTACACAATGTCCCCCTTCTGCAGGGTCAACTCCCTGGTGGCCATGCATAAAAAGTCACTCAGAGATCCCTCAAAACCAAAAGGTGGTAAGGGAAGGTCACGGAGAAGGGGACTAGCTCCTCAGGGTTATCTAAAACCTAGAAGAATCCTTCCTTCTTCAAGCCTAGGTTCCAAGTCCTCCCCATGGCCATTATTCCTTTGTGGACAGAGATACTACTAGGAACTTTTGACCCTGGGTCAAGAGGCAGAAAGCAGCCTTTCCTTGAAAAAGGAGTCAGCTTACCCTGGGAAGCTGGTCTGAGGGGAGGGAAAGGGTTTACTCCCTTCAGGTTATCTAGAAGTTTCATATCTCAACTCATGATTCTCAATATGGGGTTTATTGAATGTCTTAGGGACATTTCCCCTTTGAGGAGGGGAATTCAGGATAGATCACCACCATTCCTGGGCGGTGCCCATGGTCACCAGACATCCTCCTCTCTCAATACAGCTCACCTATCCATGCAGACGAGTCAGTGCTTGTGGGCTCACTCCCCTGAGTGTATCTTATCTCATAGAAGTTATACGGTCCTGGAAGCTGTAGCACGGATTCCCACCATGTCTTTGAGTTTTAAAGCAGCCTGATGGGGTGGGGGGGGGTGGGGAGGCTGGGAAAGCGAGGAACTCCCCCAATACTGGAGCAATGGGATGAAGGATAAAAGTTTTTGCCATTATTGCCTCCAGTCCATCCCATTCTCTAGCACAGGTTTAAAAATCCCCCCTTCTCCCCAGTCTTCTCCGCACATTCGCTTCAGGCTGTCGGAGGCGCGGTAAGGGCTACTCAAGTCAGATAGGCTCTACAGAAAGCAGACTGTTTGCTGGAGGGATGGGAACTATCGCCCTCCTATTTGTGGGCACACAGTTACTTTGTATCTGCAAGAGGCAGAGTGGATATTAGCTTCGGGGCTCTAAGTTTGATAAGGCGCCTGCCTGGGAAAGAGCCCTGTTTGTCCAAGCTTGGTTATGTCTTTTCTTTGTGGGGCAAGACGGGATGGGAGCTTCTGAACTCTCATCTCGAGAGACTACAGAGAAGTCAGGGTACCCGAATGGGTCTGTGGGAGACGCTCCTCCCCCGAAGCCAGGGGAGGGAGAAGGAAGGAAGGTCACTTACTTAGGTGACTGAGCCTGGAAGTCGAATTTGAGTCGTGCAGCCTTCATCTGAGCAAAAAGAGAGAAGGAGCAGAATTGCCCCGGTCAAACTTAGAGCCCCTGAAAGTGAGAAAGAGCCCGGCTGTCCCACCCAGCCCCGGCCCCGGGACAGCGCCCGAACATGCTGCCCCCGAGCGTCCTCTGACCTTTTTCTCCTCTTTCTTAGCCTGGCCATCCCCGGGCTCTGCGGCGTCTGAACCTGCAGAGAAGCAAAGGCCGGCGCAGAGTTAGAGGAAACAGAGGGTCTGGGAGCAGACGTCCCATTGGTGTCCGACCCGCTCAGACCGGGCAAGGGAAGAAGTGCCCCAAAGGAGCCGGAGTAAAGGGTGCGGACGGGGGAGGGGGCGTGGGGAGCCGGAGGGGGATCGGAGACTTACCTGGAGTGGGGGGTGGGTAGAGAAAATCTCTCCGACCCAGGAAGGGGCTCCCTCCACCTTGCATCCTGTGGGGGCTCCGGGCCCGAGAGGTGCTCTGGGAAAGTGCTTGGGATGGGCTGGAGGCGCAGGCTGGAGACAAGCTGATAAAGGGGTGGTGGGAGGTTCGCCCCTCAGGGGACAGCCCCTCACTGCCTCCAGGGTTTTCCCTATCTGGCCAGAAACGCCATTCAAACTGCCCCTCCACTCCCTAATCCCCGGACCTCAGCAGGATGTCCGACTTCCTTTCCCTCCCGCCCCGAGCCAGGAAGGGGAGAGGCCACGGGGAGGGGGAGACCCCGAGGAGGAGGCGTGCCGGAGAGCGGGACCCCGCCGCCCCGCCCAGCCGGTCTCCAGGGAGACCGAGAGACTCCGAAGCCAAAAAGTTTCGCTGCGCGCTTGGAAACGGGAGCGCACCCCAAGTAGCCCCCCCCCCCCCAGCCTCCCGGGAGCCCTGCCCGTCGGCCTGTCCCACCTCCACCTTGTTTTTCCCCTTTCCAAGTCCCTCCCCTCAGTCCCAGGATCCCGGGCGACCTGCCCTTTCCACATCAGCGCCGGTGTCCCCCCCCTCCACCCCGCGGCCCCTCTGCCCCCGTCCCGCTCCCGCCCGTCCCACGCCCGGCGGAGCCCCTTCTCCTCCCCCCCGGGCTCCTCGGGGCACTCACCGAGCCGAGGGTCCTCGGCCCCGGGGGCGGCTAGCCTGCGCCGAGCCCTGGGTGGGGAGAAGAGGGCGGGCTCAGCCGGGACTGCGGCGACCTCGACCGCCCCCTCCACCACAGCCGGGAAAGTTGGGGCTGGGGAAGGAGGGCCAGAAGGAGGGGCGGGGTGGACGCAGGGTCCTAGAGCCTCTCCTCGGAGCGCCGCCGGCCCACGCATGCCGGGGGCGGGGGGGGGGGGGGGGAAGGAAGCAGCGGAGGCGGCCTTAAAGGGGGGAGAAGGAGCGGGCATCCCACCCTGCAGCTGAAGCGACGGCCCCGGAATGCGGGGGTCCCGGAGACAGGAGGCAGGCCACCCCGGGGCATCAGGGCGCCTCGGCCGGACTCTCAACAAGAGGGCCTCCCCTCGGAACTTACTTTCCAACCTGAGGCTCTGAGGCTCAACCAGGGGGAAACATGGGCCTGGGAGTCAGAGCTTTCCCCAAAAGCCCGCTGCCTCTCCACACGGCCTGGCTTACTTTCTCCATCCCACCCTGCAGAATTAGACGGGAAAACATCCCCTCTCCACCTCAGGAGCTTCGCCCCTACGCCTTTCCCTGGCTTGCTTCTCATTCTCCCAGTGGGCACGGGCAGGGTGATGGGACCAGGCGTGGGGGGTACCTTCCCCGGGGGCAGCTTCATCTCAATGGCTCGCAGGTCTTTGTCCAGCTCCTCCGTCAGTCTGGCCAGTTCCCTCTCCAGTGAGATCTGAGGGGCAAAGCGGTTGGGGTCCCCAGAAGACACAGTGGGCCCCACCCCCACTGTCAGAGACATCTCCCCAACTCTAAAGCAGGGATGCCCCCCACATACAGCTGGACACACTGTCCACAACCAGGTCTCTCTCAAGGACACTGCATCAGAGCATGCTCAGGCAGGCCCCACAATGTTTGTGGAGTCCTAGTAAGAGAAGTCTTTAAGTACCCACTGAGGGGCTTTCACAGCTGGATTGCTACAATACTGGGGCCTCCTCAACGCCTCCTTTAACCCCATCTAGGTAGTGAAGTGGATAGAGCACCAGGCCTGGAATCAGGAATACTCATCATCCTGAGTTCAAATCAAACCTCAGACACTTACTAGCTGTGTGACCCTGGTTGCCTCAGTTTCCTCATCTGTAAAATGGGCTGGAGAAGGAAATGACAAACCGCTCCAGTATTTCTGCCAAGAAAACCCCAAATGGAGTCACAAGAATCAACTAAAGACACAACTAAACAACCACATACCCCTACCAGATTGTTATTATCTTCCCGAAACCCTTACCTCTAGCAAGTCATTCTCTAGCTTGAAAATACCTCATTTCATTTTCTACCACATCACATCTAAAGTATTGAGTCTGCCCACTCTCTCTCATCATACGAGAACACATGCATTACGTACACACAAAAGCATTTGCTTCTGACCCAGGATCGAAAGCAAATGAGGAAACTGAGGTATGTCCAAGTAAAGCCAATTTATCCACACTGGGCAGCAGGGATGGCTTCAGAGAATGACAGGCCTGCACCTCTCCCGTATGTTTCCCAATATACACCCTCTACTCTACTCAGAGAAGTCTCACTGGCCCACGATCATTCATGGACCTGGAAGGCACCCTACAAATCGTCTCATTTCGAGAGTGTTTAACTTGTAATCGGGGAGTGTTTTGAAAACATTTTGTTAACCAGTATTTCAATATAACCTGTTTCCTTTGTATTCCCATTTTTATTTTGCCCATTTAAAATATTTTTTTTTTCCGATGAAGGGACCCATAGGATTCATCAGATTGACAAAGAGGACCATGATAAAGAAGGTAAGAATTAATTAATACAACCCTCTTATTTTTCAGATAAGAAAACTCTGATCCAGGAAAAAGTAGCTTGTTCAAGGTCACGCTACCAGTCTCTTTGCTTATATTCTTCTTCTAACCTGGAATACCATTTTCTTCATTACAATTATATAAATACTATTTTATTGTAAATATATTATTTAATATAATTGTATTATAAATAATATTAAAATATAGTAAAATAATGCTGCTGTTGTTCAGTAACCAGAGATACTACTCTTTAAACTCTTCGGTTTACACTCTTTTTTTAAATATATAACTATATATCTTTTTTTTAATTTTATTTATAAATTTTTTTGACAGTATATATGCATGAGTAATTTTTTAAATAATATTATCCCTTGTATTCATTTTTCCACATTATCCCCTCCCTCCCTCTACTCCCTCCCCTTGATGACAGGCAATCCCATACATTTTACATGTGTTACAATATAACCTAGATACAATATATGTGTGTAAATACGATTTACACTCTTTAGTTCATTTTACAGATGAGGAAACTGAGACAAGTAGAATTAAGTGACTTGCCCAGGATCATGCAGCTACTTAAGTGTCTGAGTTCAAGTCTTTGCAATTCCGACCCAGCACTCTATCCACTGTGCTACCTAGCAGCTCTAATAAAATAATAATAACAGGCATTTCTAGAGGGCTTTAAAATTTGCTAATTGTGATCTCCTGTGATATTTTTCCTGAAATATAACTTAGCTCTTAAATCACAAGATCATAGATATGGAGCTAGAAGAGACTAGGGAAGCCATCTGGTCCAGCTCCCTATTTTACAGATGAAGAAGCTGAAGTCCTGAGTGGGAAAGTAATTTACCCAACCTCACACAGGTAGTACCAGCAGAGCTGACTCCCAAGTGCAAATTTCTTGCCTGAGCTCACAGTTCTTCTCTGGTTTGTTCATTGTTCCCCTAAATAGACTTTGAACTCTGAAGTAAAAGCCCTGTTTTCTTGTTTGTTTCCCAACTAGTGTCTCTTACCCCAATGGGCACCCCGGAGATGTTTAGTAAATTTTTTTTTTCCTGAGGCTGGTGACTTGCCCAGGGTCACACAGCTAGGAAGTGTTAAGTGTCTGAGATCAAATTTGAACTCAGGTCCTCCTGAATTCAGGGCTGGTGCTCTATCCACTGCGCCACCTAGCAGCCCCTGTTTAGTAAATTCTTATTGACTTGTCTATGGGTGGGATGGAGACCCCATTTGCAGAACTGCACATAATGACCTTTGGGTCTGAGAAGGAAAGTCTTGCCCTTTTCTATTACAACCCAACCCCAACATTCAAACCATGTCCTTCTCCCAGTCCCCACCCCCTCCCTTACACTGGTGCCCAGACAACACCAGCACTCACCTCAATTGGTAAAGAGGGCCTCTCAGCAGGTTCATCCACAAGTGGCTTCTTAGGCTGAGGGGTAGGTCAGGTCAGGTCAAAGGAATTGGGACTGGGACAGTTCCCAGGCTCTTTCCCTTTGGGGCTCCTTTGGATGATTGCCTGGTCTTTGGCTGAGCAGCCCTGGCTAAGGGCAGCCCTCACTTTTAACTCTCCACCCCAGTCGATGTCCCCTTACCCTCTGCCCCGTTTCTAATTCTTGCAGAAATTGATTCCACGAGTCCTCAGTCCAGATATCTTCGGCTTTCTTCTGGTACCTGACCACCTGGGTGAGCAAGGGGAGGATATAAACTCTAACGGAGCAGCCTGGACACCAGATTTTGTCATCTGAAGAAAGCCATCCACCCCTTGGAGGGCATGCCTTATCCAGGTGCCTTATCAGAGCAGGAAGCCTAAAAGCTTCACACAGACCAGGCCGAACATCACTGATGTTATTCTGAGGACTCTCTGTGTCAGGCCGGGCACAGGTCCGTGAGCAAGGGCAGGAGCGAAGGAGAGGGATGGGCTGATACCTGAGGTCTTGTCTGCAGGAGAGGTGAAGTTCTGGGCTTGTAGCTGGAGATGCTTCCAGTCCCTTCTTTAGGGTCCTTGTGGCTCCTCCTAGAAAAGGGGGGGCGAATAATCATTGCTTTCCTGGAATATGACCTGGGGGAGGCTTAGAGAGAAGTTGGTCCAGGGAAAAGGAGCTGCTTTCTTTTCTCCATAGTCTCAGTTTTAGTTTGTGGTCCTTTCCCTACATGCGACCACTTTCTCCCCAGCCTCAGAAGACCACCAGCCAAGTGATATAACCGATGGGATGAGAGGAAGATAATGAGCATTTTATTAATTGCCTATTTTGTGCCAAGAATTATACTGGGGTCAACCCACACTCACAAAGGTCACACTGCTAGGAAATGTCTGAGGCTGTATTTCAACTCAGGTCTTCCTGACTCCAGGCAGTTGCTTCAATTATAAAATGGGAATAATAATAGTATCTACCTCCAAGATTGTTGTGAGGATTGAATGAGATGTTTGTAAAAGTGCTTAGCACAGTGCCTGGCACACAGCAGGGGCTTGATAAATGCTTGCTTCCTTCCTCCCTGCCTGGCATACTAGCTCCTATCACCCACAGGACCTGGGTCACTTCCTCTATTGCCTAGAAGCTTCTCTGCCAGTGGTTTTGTTCTAAGCAGGGGACCTGATACATCTGTTCTTGTCATTGCTATGTATTTTCTTTCTTTCTTTTTAAATTGTTTTTGCTTAATAGTTTTATTTTTTCAAACACATATTAAAATTGTTCTTAACATTCACTTTTATAAGGTTTTGTGTCTCAATTTTTTTCTCTCTCTCTTACATTCCACCTTCCCAAGACAGCAAGAAATCTGATATAGATTATATGTATTTTCTTTTAAATGAATCAACTGAATTTAGTTTCAAATACTATTGGGATAAAAATGTCCCGATACGACAAATGTCCAACACCAAGACCAAAAAATAGCAAATCCACCCATTATTAGGAGGTGAACATCATGAAGTTTAAGAACTTTGGGATTTGAATTTGGAAAGTTAGGCAGTTCAATGGAAAAAAGGCTGGTCCAAGGGATCTGGATTCAAATTTTCACTTAATCAATCCTTGGGTGACCGTAGGCAAATCATTTAACCTTATTGTAACACAAGAATGTCTTTCTTTGCTATATGAATCCCTAGTGCTTCATGCAGTGTCTTGCACATAGTAAGTGCTTAATAGATGTTTTTTCACTTACTTACTACCTGGCTATGAAGACCCTTCTAGCTCAAAGCTAGCATCCTGTAGCTGCCACTTCCCCTCTCTAATTTGGTTTCTCCATGCATAAAATTAGGGCCAGAAGAGACAATCTCTCATTCCAGGACTCTAGAAGTTAGCTCTTCTGTCAAGAGGGCTTGATGGGGGTGAACCTCAGCTCTGACATTGCCATGGCGTCTTGGCCAGTTTTTCCAGAACCACAGAATGTCAGAAGTAGAAATCACTCTAGAAACCAGTGAGTCAGGCATTTCCTTTTATACATGGGAAACCTAAGACCAATGGCTGACTCAAACACAGAGCCATTGCTACAACTAGCTTCTGGGATGCTCCTTCCAAACAGGCCATCAGCATCAGGCAGACTCCACTGAATCACAGTTCGATCAGATGGCAGAGTGGGTGATCAGTCCACCAGAATTTGCCGGTCATATATCACTATGATTTAGTAGTCCAATACCAACTAAAAATCATAACAAGAAGCCACACCTACGGATGTGTTTCAGATGAGGAAACAAAATAAAAGATTAAAAATAATCCTGGCGAACGAATAACAAGTGCCTTGATTTTATTTGTTTGGGGTAGGTTGGGTTGGGGATTCCCTGCTCAGATGAATAATCAGGCTGAGACTCTGCTGGCTCGGAGCCTGATACCTTGTCCCAGCCAAATTCATTCAAAGGGAAGACCAGGAATTTAATTTTTAACCCTTCCCCCTACACTGGTACCCCCACCTTCCCATCAGCCACAGCGCGCTCTGAATTTTTTTTGGAGGATCCATTTAGAAAGGAAGTTTCCAATTTGAGAGGAAGGAGGTGAGGTTAAAATGAAAAGTCCTGTTCAAAGTAAACAAGGAACTCGTGTCTTGTTTAGGTGACCCAGGATGACAAAGCAGGTGTGCCAAGATCCCAGGGACCAGCGAAGTGAGTTCTGTCATCCAGCCTGGCTTTGCCAGGAACAAGTCCCGCTGCACTTCTCAGGGAGCCCCGAGGGAAGGCTGCTTTCTGCCTCTAGCAGAGCCCAGAATGGCCAACACTGGCCTGGCTGGTACACGTGAGAGCTGAAGGAATACCTGTTTCACTTGGTATTATAGTTATCCATGTCCGCACCTCGCGCGCCGGTTACATTGTGAGCGCCATGAAAAGTAGTGACAGAGGGTTCTGCTGGGATCTGGGTGTCTTAGATTCACATTCTGCTGCAGAGACTTCCTAGCTGGGTGGTTCTGGGCAAAGCACTTAAACTCCCTGTTTCCGTTTCTTCGTATGTAAAAAGAGGGGGTTGGATCTAATGGCGTGGGAAGTCCTTTCCAGTTCTGACCTGGGCCAGAGTTCCTTATTTAAGCTTTGCCACTCTTCCAGCCCAGAGATGGGTCCTGTTTTTCACTGACCGTGAAACTCTTAGGCTCCGGGGTCAAAGCGCTTGGCTTCCCGACGTGGCCACCAGAGGGAGTCAGTTCACTACAGGGATGATCACCCATTCTAGGATTGGTTCTCCCCACCATTGCTCCCACTTCCTCTGGCTCAGGAGGGGTCTGGGGATGCAGGGGGTGGACAATGAAAAGCTTTCCCAGCTTCACCCCCAAAGCCAAGCGGGGGACTCCAGAGGTCCCCCCTCCGCACCAATCGCAGCACGCACTCACCTGCTGTGGAGAGATGAAGGACTACTTCTCAGTCCTGACCTGACATAGCTGGACTCTAGCAAGGAAGGGAAGAGGAGGGGAGAGAGGGTTAAGTTGGGAGAGGTTGTGAGGTCAGAATATTCAAGAAGAAATCAGGGAAGTGAGGAACCTGTGACTTCACAACTTTTTCAGGACCTGGGGGATGACCTGTGACATCACAAGGTCAGGATTTGGTTCCTCAGTTCCCTGATGACCCCCAAGTGCTGAAAAAGTGGTGACATCACAGAAAGACCCAGTAAACACTTGTTGGCCTGAAGTGGGAGAGAGATAGAGTCTGAAACCCCAGGTGATGGTGAATTCTCTCTACCGGGAGAAGAGAAAGTGGAGCAGGGTCAGTGGCCAGGAGCAATTTCCGGGGATGTGCTCTCTCTCACCTTTGCCTTGCTCCTCAAAAGCCCAGTCCAGCTGCAGCTCTGGAAGAGAGGAAGCAGGTCATGGTTCTCTAACCTCTGCCGCAACCCTCCTCCCGTGCCAGTGGCCCTCCCTTCCCTTTGGGAGGTAGGGGAATGAGTCAGGCCCAGAAGAATGTCTAGAGGGAGGGCAGGAATCAGAAGGGCAGCTCCAAGGAGGTCTGGAAAAGCTTTGGGTATTCAATGCCTTCCAGGCAACCGGAGATTTCCCACCTCTCTGCTTAGAACCACCCACCTCTCCACTCAAAGCTAGCAGGGCTGGTCCTTAGCAAAAGGGCTCAGTCAGGGAAATTCCTCTCTTGTTTAGGACCCCTTGTGCCTGGGAGAAAAGCATCAGAGAAAATCCAGGCGCTACTATCATGTTAGTGACCTCCATGGCCATGGCCGGTAGTTTAATTTTAAATGAGGACTGTAGAGACCGAGCTAGTTTTACCGTAAAGAAATAAATAACTAATGATGACATTCCGGGAACAGACATTCACCTGTTTCACGTGGCTCTAAGTCCTTGAAACTGCCACACATTAAGAACAGGTAGAGAGTTACGGGTGACCCAGTCACCCATGAGTTCTCTAAAGAGGAGGAGTAATTATTTCCTCATCAGATGTAATGCAAGTTAGTGCTTGGATCTCCACTCAAACCTTAAAGAAGCACAGAATCTGAGAGTTGTAAGGGGCCTCAGAGACCATCTAGTCTCTACACTGGTCCTAGTAGTTATCCAAGATCTGTGCGTTAATTAATAAAAGCTGCTTTCCCCATCGGGCCTACTATGTGCTAGGCACTTTGCTGAACGCTTTACAAACATCTCAGGTTCTCACAACAACCTAGGGAAGTAGGTGCTATTAGTATCTCCATTTTACAGTTGAAGAAACTGAGGCAGACAGAAGCTAAATGGCATGCTAAGTAGCAAAGCTTAAAAAAGTGTCTAAGACTGCATTTGAACTCAGGTCTTCCTGACTCCAGGCCTAGCAGACTTTACACTGAACTCCCTAGATGTTTCATCGCTTCAATGACCCAACTGTCATTTTGCAAGTTTCAAGTATTTCTGTATTCCCAAGTTTTTCAAGTATGTTCAAATATTCCTAGAATTTCAAGTGTTTTTCCAGGCCCAGCAGACTAAATGTATGTTTTTTGATAGTTTCTTTTTTAAATAGTATTTTATTTTTCCAAATATATGCAAAGATAGTTTTCGATATTTGCCTTTGCAAAATCTTGTGTTCCAAATTTTTCTCCCTTTCTCTTTCCTTCTCCCTCCCAAGGCAGCAAGCAACCTAATATAGGTTAAACATGTGCAATTCTTTTAATATATTTCCATATTCATCATGATACGCAAGAAAAATCAGATCAAAAGGAAAAAAAAACACGAGAAAGAAAAAAAAACATAAGCAAGCAAACAAGTGACAACAAAACCTACTATGCTTTGATCCACATCCAGTCTCCATAGATTTGGATGAGGATAGCTCTTTCCATCCCAAATCTATTACCTTGGATCCTAAATGTATATTCTTTTTTCAACATGATTGTGAGTTCCTGAAGAACAGAGACCGTTTTCTGGTTTTGCCTTCCTTTGTAACCCCAGAGCTTAGCACAGTGCCTGGCATACAGCAGGCACTAATAAGTGTTTTTTATCTTTGAAAACTTGAAGGCAGCTATCATGTCCTCTTATGTCTTTTCTTCTCCAAGTTATACATATCCCAGCTGCCTTACCCCAATCTTCATATAGCACGAATCATCCCGAATGCCTTCTTTTCTATGCTCTTTGGTTTATCAATTTTCTTCCTAAAATCTGGCACCTGGAAGTGAGCACACTGCAGCAGGTATGATCTTATCAGGGCAAAGCAGAGGGCTGCCTTCCCTGCAGTCCTGACGCTGTGTTTCTCTTAATGCTGAAGAAGATTCCATTCACTTTCTTAGTTGCAATATCACTTTATTAATACATAAGAAGTTTGCCCTCTTGTATTTAGGAACATGACTTTTTAGAGGAAAAGGCTGACTTTTACATTGACTTTGAGTAAGTTTCATTTTGCTCCATTCTAATATCTTTGAATTACCTATCCTTTTCTCCAAATCGTGAAGAAAAAATGCTAAATAAAAAAAATTAGCACAGGACCACTTTGGGGGTCGATGGGGAACATCAGGGGAGAGCTCCTTCTAATAGTATTTACATAACACTTTGAGACCTGCAATATAGTTTATGGCAGCTAGGTGGTGCAGGGATAGACCAGTACATCTGAGTTCAAATGTGACTTCAGAAACTCACTAGCTATGTTAACCTGGACATTTAATTTCAAATTTGCCTCAGTTTCCTCATCTGTAAAATGAGCTGGAGAAGGAAGTGACCAACCACTCCAGCATCCCTGCTGAGAAAACCTGAAACAGGGCCAAAAGAGTTGACCATGAATAAAATGACTCAACAACAAATGCATTTCATATACCATGTCACATTGATCCGGGGAAGTGGGTTATTTTCTTTATTTCCTTTTTACAGAAGGGGAAACTAAAATAGGAAGTGGTTAAGTGACTTGCCCAGAATCACATGGCTCGGATTTGAGGCAGAATTTGATCCCAGATTATCTAATTTAATCCAGAGATCTACGCCAAACCATTCATTTCTACTCTCCCAGGTCTAGATTCAATTAACTATACTATTTCTTCAACAGTGCAACTCCTTAGTGCAACTATGGAGTCTTAGATGAGATTAAAACGCAATTTTAAAATATTTAACAAAATAACAAATAATGTTAGTATGTGGCTTTATAAATCAATAAAAGATCCTTATGTAGCATTTAGACACCCCTGGTCTCACCAACATCTCTTCATCTTTTCCTCATGAAAAGGCTTTGTTAAAATTGAGAGAACCTCTCCAGAGCATTCCCCAGGAGAAATGGAGTGATTCTATCACAATGAATCCTCCCTCTCCTTCACTTCCCATTATCCATTCACTTGCCAAACCTGGTTGATTTTCCCTACCTATCCCAACCTGTCCTCCTCTCTCCACTCATACACCACTGCAATAATTCAGCTGAACTACAGCCAGTTTCCTAATTGCTTTCAAGTCTCTTTCCATTCCAAGCCATCCTCCATGCAGCTACCAAAATGACCTTCCTAAAATACAAGTCCGACCATTCTCTCCCTGATCAAGAATCTTCGATAGCTCCCCGTGCCTCTCCTGAGCTTGATATTTAAACCCTTTCCCAACAAAGCTTCAGCTTACCTTTTCAGCCTTTCTCTTCCTGCACCTTACTCATGATGCACATGTTCCAGCCAACTTCTTGTTCCTTGTTCCATTTCCTATCACCCTACCTTTGCATAGGCTGGCCTTCCTTTCTTCTACCTCTAACAAGCTTCCTTCAAGCCTCAGATCCACTGCTTTCTCTTTGAGGGGGACTTTCCTTCTCCCTCCTCCTCATCCCTTAGAATCCCTCTCTCCTCATTCCCCAGCTACCCCCCAATCCTATGCATGTACCAGCCATGACAAGACTGTTTCTCACCTGGAAGTTTTCGGTGGATCTGCTGGAACATTTTTCGGTACCAATCCCGTGGGCTTCCCACGCTCTGGGAATACAGAAGGCAAAGTCAAACTACCCTCCTTTCCCTACTTCCAGGCTTTCTTGGTTGAAATCCAGCTCTATGGCAGCACCCACCCTGGAGTCAGGAAGATCTGAGTTCAATTTCAGCCTCAGACCTTGCTAGCTGTGTGACCCTGGGCAAATCACTTAACTCCAATTGCCCCCAAAAAATAAAGCACAAAAAAAAAAAAAAAGAAAGAAAGAAAAGGAAAAACAGTTCCAGAAGGGCCCTGCTGAGCTGATATCATAGGGAAAAAATAGTATCTCACCTTGGAAGCAGTTTAACACCTGATCTTCAAAGTCTAGTTTTAGAGTTACCTGAGGCTCAGAGATTGAGTGACTCCTTCAAGGTCATAGATTCACTAAGTGTCAGAAGCTAATGTGAATGCAGATCTTTCTGATTCTGAAGCCAATTCTCTAACCAAGGCAGTTATGTGGTTTAGTGCAGTAATTGGAGCCTTGGATTAAAGAAACTGAGTTTCTATATTGCCTCAGACACTCGCCAGCTATGTCTGGCCCTCCTCCTCATTTAATCTCTCTCTCTCTCTCTCTCTCTCTCTCTCTCTCTCTCTCTCTCTCTCTCTCTCTCTCTCTCTCTCTCTCTCTCTCTCTCTCTCTCTCTTTCTCTCTCTGTCTCTCTTCTCTCTCTGTCTCTGTCTCTCTCTGTTTCTGTCTCTCTGTCTCTCTCTCCTTCCCTCCCTCCCTCCCTCTTTTTTCTCTCTCTCTCCCTCTCCTTCTTCCTCCTCCCTCCTTTCCTCTCTCTCTCCCTGCCATCTTTTTGTTTCTGTCTCTGTCCCTGTCTATCTCCCTCTCTTTGTTTCTCTCTCTCTTTCTCCCTGTCTCTCTTTCTCCTTCCCTCCTTCCTTCCCTCCCTCCTCTCTCTCTTTTCTTCTGGGTGTGTGTCTCTCTCACTGTTTCTCCCTCCTTCCCTCTCTCCCCCTCCCCCTATCTTCCTTCTTCCCTTCATTTGTGTCTGTCTCTCTCCTTCTCTCTCTTCCTCCTTTTCTCTTTCTCCCCTCTTTTCTTCTCCCTCTCCTTCCCCTCTTGTCTTATTGTCTCTCCCTCCCACAACCCTGTTTTAATTTCTTAATCTGGAAAATGGGGATAATAATAGCACCTACCTCACAGGGTTGCTTTGAGGATCCACAATGAGATAATATTGGGAAAGCTTAGAGCACTTTACAAATTCTTTATTATAAATTATAATTATTATAAATTAAAATACTCCTTCCTTATAGTATCTCAGAGAATATGTACAAGTATTATTATCCCCACTTTATGGATGAAGAAACTGAGGCTCTTAGAGATGAAGCACTAGGATCACAATAAGATCACAATCCAGGCCTTTCCTGACTTCGAATCCAGTATTCTTTCCACTAGGAGTGGCACATATCAGTGTGACGTAATAGAAAGAAGACTGGAGTCTTAATACATGGGGCATTCCTGGACTCAGGGGTAGCTGGGTGGTACGGTGGGTAGAGCATTGGGCCCGGAGTGTTCCTGTTTGCCTCAGTTTCCCCATCTGTAAAATGAGCAGGAGAAAGAAACCGCGAACTACTCCTGTATATACAACTCCCCAGTTGCATCATGAAGAGTCGGACATGAGTGAAGTGGCCGAACACTGTGAGCTCAGCGTCCATCTCTGCCCTCTTCTCCCCTCCTCCTCTCTCCCTCAGGGTCCCCCCAGCACTCACAGAACGGGGAGCGATGGGCATGCCAGTCTCATCCACTGGTCCGATGCCCTCATATTTGACCCAGCACTTGTCTCGCCGCTTGCTGCCTTTGGTCCATGTGGCTGACCAGTTTGGGCCACCCTGGGCCGCGGGTTGCTTGGAGCTTGCAGGGACCTGGCTCTCGGAAACAGGCCAGGTCTGATACCAAGAAGGATCTGTAGGAAGCATTTGAGAGAAAAGAGAAGAGCGGACAGGAATCAGTGAGCTCACCCGACCTCTACCCCGTGCACATAGATGACATTGTTTGTTTGGTTTTGTGACAAGCACATACAAGTGCCCCCTGTGTCCTCCAGATAAAAGGAGCCTATAGTACATGTTTATTTGTGGGGTTTTTAAAAAGTAAATCCAAACAGATGACATTTTGAGAATGTTAGGACTTAACATTTAAAATGAGTGGAAGTCCCTGATCAGTTGTCAGTTGAGCCTTCCTCTCCCAGGAGAGAATCATTTTAGAATGGAGGAGGGTTCCTCAAAGCAGGATCATTTGCAAAAATGGGATTTTCTAATCAGATTTTGCCTGTCCACCCCCTCCCCCCCGCGAGGATCCTCCTTTATTTTCCTCCACTCAAAGGATGAAGGCAGTTTGATTCCCATCCCCACTGACTCCTTGGACTGGGCCGGACCCCTTGTTCCTTAGCCCATAGACTCCCATGAAGCGCAGTGAGCCTCCAAGGAGAGTACCAGCCCAGCCCTGAGAGCTCTGCCCCAGGGTGGGAGGCACTGATCACCTCAGGATCTTCAACCTTCACCTCTTTCTTTCTGTTCTCTCTAGCAACCGAGCTGGCATTGGCCTTGGGCTGTTCCTAGTCCAATGAGGGGCATGTGGGGAGGGGCAGGATTTAAGATTGCCCTTCACCCCTAGGGGCGGGGCTGATTTTGGGGAAGAGCAACCGTTGTGAGAAGAGGGGTCAGAGATAAGACCCCCATCGTTGGGTTAGAGTTGAGGGGGAAGGGGAACAGCTGTGCCCTTCCATAGAGTTGGAAGTTCTTTGTCCTTTGAGGTGAGTGAGGGCTGCGGGTTGCTTGGTGCTTGCAGGGACTTCACTCTCTCGGTGGCTCATGGGGAAAGACCGTATGTTTTGCTCCCAGCACGTGTGCAGTATACGGCAGGGAGAAGTTCGCAGGGCGCAGTATCGAGGAGATGGTTAGTTCATAGGGGACTATAGCTCCGGGAAATATCCAGTGTTTGAGGGCATCGGGAAGGAGCTCTCCTGCAGCAGAGTCTGGTAACTTCTGCCGTCCTTGTCCCTTCTCAAAACACCTGCTCCCTGGGTGAGAGCAGCATCCTCCTGTCTCAGACTGGCCTGAGAAGGGCCTCCAGGGGACGGGCATGCCTGAATTCACACACATATCTATAGGGATAGAAACACCCAGAGGCAATGGTGGGCAAGCCCTGGGCTTTCCTTACGTGCACATGTATGTACACGTGTGACTTTTTGAATGTGTGTGGGGGGGGTTCTAGTAAAGGCAGAAAGAAGCCAGCCCCAACCCAGGCGACGGCATCCGCTGGTTCCAGGAAATGGGAACCTGGGGAGGTGCGGAGACAGGCCCCTGCCTCCAACGTAGGCTTGGAGCGAGAGGCGGGTGCTCTCACTGCTGGGGAGGGAAAGGGCCGGCAGCTTAGCTTCCACTTTCCATCACACTGCCAGTCTTTCGGGGAGTCTCCTTCCGTAGGAGCGGGGGACCTAGCTAGCCAAGCGTTTGGGATCAGAGAGCTGGAAGCGGGAGAGGTCTCTGACGAGGGGGACGGAGGATCTGAGCCGAGCAAACCTGGGGCGACTCTCCTGGGAGCCCAGTGCCCATGGCACACGGTCCTGGGGGCCGGATCGTGGAACTGGAAGTTGAGCGTGTTGGAGCCGCCGTTCCGGAGCACGGGCACCTGTGGGTCGGGGAGGGGCAAGGAGGGAAGCAGGGAGGAGGGGTCAGCTCACTGCTCACCTGGGGGATGCCGGGGGCCTGGCAGGAATCCCACAGGTGAAGGCCTCGGAATCGAGAAAGAAGACTCCAGTGATTTCTACCTCCCCAAGCCCCTGCCCCTAAAATGGTCCGCCTCCCCGCTCAGGGCCACGCTCCCTCTCCCAAGCCTCGACCTCAGATGGCCCTACTCACCCGGGTCCCGGGGCGGTGCGGCAGTGTCTGTGCCTGGAGGGGGCCCGGGATGAAATCAATGAGGCCGAGCCCCGGGGGGAGGCCGTGGCAGGGGGGCTGCATGGCGCGGCCGGGACCCACGGACCCCGAGGGGGCCACTTCTCCCTTGCGGAAAGGACAAGGGGAAACTAGAAGTGGCTCCCGAAGCCCCGTCCCTCCCGGGTGTGGATGCGTGTCCGGAGTGTCACCTGGACTCCCGATGCCCCAAGAGGCGGACTCCTCCCCTGGGCACCAGCCACAGCGCTGTCCCTGCTCCCGCTCTTGGCGCCGCCTCGGCCGCCGGGATCGGGCACAATGAACTGCTTGTTTGAGTGACCCAGGAACTGCAGGGGTGGGGGGGAGGGGGTGTGGAGGACCAGGGTGGGGGAGAGGAGAAGAGAGGAGAGGGATGGCGAGGAGCAGGGGATCACGGGAAGTGCCTCGGTCAGCCAGGCATATCCCACAGGGATCTCAAAGCACTTTATGACTTCCTCCCCAAAAAGAGAAATGGAAACAGCTGTTGGGCACGGCAACGCACAGGAAGGAGGGAGGGGAACTAGCCCAGCCTGGCTATGTGCCCCGAGGGAGGACCGCTCCCTCCCCTCCGCACCAAGACCAGCCAGGGCCTCCTGGGGCAGAGGGAGAAATCATCATTCCCCAGTCAGGAGTTAAACTCCAAATGGTCCCGGCCCTTTTTGTTCCGCTTTCCTTCCCAGGGACTCGGGGACGTCAGAAGGCCAATGCGGCCTGGCCGGCCCTCAATCCTGGGCTCCGGATGCTCTTGTCCCGCATCTCTCGGTGTCTGGCTGTCGGTCTGTCTGTCTGCTTTTCTATATGTCTGTGTTCTGTGTGTCTGTATGCGTGTTTGTCTTTGTTTTCTATGTCTCTGTACACGCATTTCTCTATGTATGCATGTTCCTGTGTCTGTACATGCATTTCTCTGTTTTCTGTGTCTGTACATGCATTTCTCTGTTTTCTGTGTCTGTACATGCATTTCTCTGTTTTCTGTATGTGTCTGCACATGTGTTTCTCTATGTATGCATGCATGTTCCTCTGTGTCTGTACATGCATTTCTGTTTTCTCTGTGTCTGCACATGTGTTTCTCTATGTATGCATGCATGTTCCTCTGTGTCTGTACATGCATTTCTGTTTTCTCTGTGTCTGCACATGTGTTTCTCTATGTATGCATGCATGTTCCTCTGTGTCTGTACATGCATTTCTGTTTTCTCTGTGTCTGCACATGTGTTTCTCTATGTATGCATGCATGTTCCTCTGTGTCTGTACATGCATTTCTGTTTTCTCTGTGTCTGTACATGCATTTCTCTGTTTTCTGTATGTGTCTGCACATGTGTTTCTCTATGTATGTATGCATGTTCCTCTGTGTCTGTACATGCATTTCTGTTTTCTGTATGTGTCTGTACATGTGTTTCTCTATGTATGTATGCATGTTCCTCTGTGTCTGTACATGCATTTCTGTTTTCTGTATGTGTCTGCACATGTTTCTCTATGTATGTATGCATGTTCCTCTGTGTCTGTACATGCATTTCTGTTTTCTGTATGTGTCTGCACATGTGTTTCTCTATGTATGTATGCATGTTCCTCTGTGTCTGTACATGCATTTCTGTTTTCTGTATGTGTCTGCACATGTGTTTCTCTATGTATGTATGCATGTTCCTCTGTGTCTGTACATGCATTTCTGTTTGCTGTATGTCTGCAATGTGTTTCTCTATGTATGCATGTTCCTCTGTGTCTGTACATGCATTTCTGTTTTCTGTATGTGTCTGCACATGTGTTTCTCTATGTATGTATGCATGTTCCTCTGTGTCTGTACATGCATTTCTGTTTTCTCTGTGTCTGTACATGCATTTCTGTTTTCTGTATGTGTCTGCACATGTTTCTCTATGTATGTATGCATGTTCCTCTGTGTCTGTACATGCATTTCTGTTTTCTGTATGTGTCTGCACATGTGTTTCTCTATGTATGCATGCATGTTCCTCTGTGTCTGTACATGCATTTCTGTTTTCTCTGTGTCTGTACATGCATTTCTGTTTTCTGTATGTGTCTGCACATGTGTTTCTCTATGTATGCATGCATGTTCCTCTGTGTCTGTACATGCATTTCTGTTTTCTCTGTGTCTGTACATGCATTTCTCTGTTTTCTGTATGTGTCTGCACATGTGTTTCTCTATGTATGCATGCATGTTCCTCTGTGTCTGTACATGCATTTCTGTTTTCTCTGTGTCTGTACATGCATTTCTGTTTTCTGTATGTGTCTGCACATGTGTTTCTCTATGTATGCATGCATGTTCCTCTGTGTCTGTACATGCATTTCTGTTTGCTGTATGTCTGCACATGTGTTTCTCTATGTATGCATGTTCCTCTGTGTCTGTACATGCATTTCTGTTTTCTGTATGTGTCTGCACATGTGTTTCTCTATGTATGCATGCATGTTCCTCTGTGTCTGTACATGCATTTCTGTTTTCTCTGTGTCTGTACATGCATTTCTGTTTTCTGTATGTGTCTGCACATGTTTCTCTATGTATGTATGCATGTTCCTCTGTGTCTGTACATGCATTTCTGTTTTCTGTATGTGTCTGCACATGTGTTTCTCTATGTATGCATGCATGTTCCTCTGTGTCTGTACATGCATTTCTGTTTTCTCTGTGTCTGTACATGCATTTCTGTTTTCTGTATGTGTCTGCACATGTGTTTCTCTATGTATGCATGCATGTTCCTCTGTGTCTGTACATGCATTTCTGTTTTCTCTGTGTCTGTACATGCATTTCTCTGTTTTCTGTATGTGTCTGCACATGTGTTTCTCTATGTATGCATGCATGTTCCTCTGTGTCTGTACATGCATTTCTGTTTTCTCTGTGTCTGTACATGCATTTCTCTGTTTTCTGTATGTGTCTGCACATGTGTTTCTCTATGTATGCATGCATGTTCCTCTGTGTCTGTACATGCATTTCTGTTTTCTCTGTGTCTGTACATGCATTTCTCTGTTTTCTGTATGTGTCTGCACATGTGTTTCTCTATGTATGTTTCTGTGTCTGTATGTAAGTCATAGACTTTCTGTTTTCTGTCTCTCTCTGTATAAGTTTCTATGGATGTCTTTCTCCCTGTTATCTTCTCTGCTTCCCTCCCTCTGTTTTCCCTTTTCTGTTTTCTCCTGACATTTCTACACATCTTTCCCTCTGCTTTCCTCCCTGTTTGTCTCTTTCTCTCTCATTTCCTCTGTCTCTGTGTGTCTCTCTCTCCCCGACCTGCACTTGTTGCTCCTGGAAACAAGATCATGGCAGAGAGAAGCTTGTCCCTGGACATGAGCAATGGGCGTAGGGGAGGTGACCAGCTGTGAGAAGGCCCAAAGCCCCCGGAGAAAGGGGGTGTTGGGCAGGGCGAAAGGCTTGGAGATGGGGATGCAGTGGGAGGAGGAAGACCAGGCAGAGGCATGAGGCTGAGGGAAGGGGAAGAAGCGGGCAGAAGATGGGAGGACAGCGGTGGTCCTTGTGCTGGGGTGAGGGTGATGTGTAGGCTGAGATCTTGGACTGACCCCACCCCCCGCTGGAGTCACACGACTTGCTTGGGTCACACTGGTACCTCCTGAATTGAGTCCAAGCCATCGGTGGGTGGCTTCCACACTCACAAAGGGCAGTGTTGGGAAAAGGGGTTGGGAAAGCTGCTTTGTGTGCAGGGAAGGTGCATGCCCGAGGTCAGAGTGGAGATTTCCCGTGGGCAGGGCTTTCAGGGGGGGGGGTTGTCCGGCTTGTTCACTTGGAAGGAAGTACCAGGAGTCCCGGAGGTCAGGAAGCAGACCCTCGTGGGGAGCCGCTTGGACTCGCTGGGGTTCTGAAGCAGGAGGGCCCATCTGACTGCTGGGGGTGGGAGGAGAGGGAGGGAAGGCATTCCTGGTGGATTCCATTAGGACTGAGGGCACTGCCACATCAGCAGTACAGGCTTACGCCGCAGTCCTGTGCCAGTCTCTCTCCCATGCAATGAGCAGGGGGAAACTGAGGCGTGGTTTAGGGAAGCAGCCCAGAAGTACCAGGCCCTGACTTCTCAACGCTCTGAGTTACTTGTCACCATCATCACCATTAATTGGGCCTGGATCCTCCTCTCTCAACCTCCCTGACTTCTTTGATCACTAGGGAGGGTTCAGAGTGGGTAATTCCCCTGTGAGCAGGCTGGGCAATTGCCTTATTTTTAAGTGTGGCAGAGCTAGTCTTGGGAGTCAGGAAGGTTCCAGTCCTGACTGATATTTCCTACTTTTGTAAGCCAGGGTCAGTCACTTAACCCCGGAGTTCTCTCTGGGCACCTCCCTTATAGAAAAGGTGGGAATGTGCATTGGAAGAAGGAATCTTCTTATCTGAGAGCTTCAGGTCCAGGCCCTGTGCCTGTCCTGGTCATTAGCTGTTTTCACGGGGGAGGGTCTATTTTCTAACCATCTCCTCCCCCCATCTCTCCCCCAGGGAAGGGGTACATGAATGCACCCAGTTACTTTAGCCTCTTAGGTAATACGATTTTGCCTGTACCTTGCCTATCCAGGCTTACACCGCCTTGGCACCAGTATCGCTGGGAGTTAGAGGTAGGGGAAGAGTGGGAACAGAGAGGGGAGAGATACTCCGTTTCCGGGGAAATGAAAGCAAAAGGCCTTAATGCCAATCCATCCCAGCAGATGATGGAAGGGTGGGATCAGCAGTAGACCAGGTCTGATTCCCACTTTCCAGGAGCTTGAGAGAATGCGCTCTCTCTTTGGCAAGTTCCTTACCAATTTAAAGCCTTGATTCTGGGGAACATAGCAACCAACCTGGTGCCACTTGGAAGCTTTTCCTGTTTTTGACCTTTTCCAGGATTTATACATGGGAAAATAAATGGGGCGGTGGTGGTTAATCTCAGCTCTTTCCTTCTTCCCCATTCCACATCCCCTCCTCCCCAGGGGATGAGAAAAGGCTTCCTTGGAAAGCTTATTTTTTCTTTGAACAGCAAGGCTTTGGGAGCACCTCTTCTCAATTTTTTCATCTTGGTACCTCAGTTTCCCTGAGCATAGGAAGGGGGCCCAGTTGATTTTCTGAGGACTACAGGGGGAGGAGCCAGTCTGCCTTCCCTTCATCTAGTTTGAGGGATTGGCTGGTCCTCCCTCCTTGATCCCTCCCTTCCCTGACCTCAGCCTCTCCTCCCTTGCCCCCTCCCCTTCTTCCTTGGCACCTACCTGTAGGAGAGCTGTTGGAGAGGAGGGAGTGTGTCCGCGAGGGAGAAAGCATTCCCTCTATCCTCCACCTTGAGCCCACAGCTGTGGGCCTCTGGGGAGGCTGCCAGGAAGGGGAGAAGTCTGGGGTGTGTTCTCTCTTCCTCGTGACTGAGGCAGAATAAGACTCTTATAGGGTGGGTGGGTGGGTGGGAGGGGACGAAGGAGAAGCAGGGAGACGGAATGAAGAGTTGCAGAGAAAATGGGGAAGTGGAGAGTGGGTGTGAGATAGAGAGGACAGAGAGATAAAAAAGAAAAAACTCAAATCAGCAGGAAGGGAGTCTGCAAGCTGGAGAGAGGGAGGAGGGGAGGGAAGAGAGGAAGAAGGGAGGGAACCAGGCAGAGTTTCCAATCTCTGGCCTGTTTGCAGCAGGGTGGGGTGTAGGGAAAAGTCATACTTTTTTCTCTAGCTCTTTCCCCTCCCTCCTCACGTTGGGTGTTTATGTGTATTGTGGGGATTGGGGGTGGGGAAAGATGGGGGGGACGTCATTTGGTCAGGAGGTTATAGACACGCAAGTGCCCATCTCCCCGGGAGGGGACTTGCTGTTCTCATTTCAAGGATGGGATGGAGGCAGAGGCCAGGCAGGGACTGTGGTCTCCGTGCTCAGGGTGGAGCATGTGTATGGGAGGAGGAGTCCGGGGGGTCCCAGGGGATCACAAGAGACTTTCCCAGCAGTTTCCCTCTGTGCCCTGTGGAGCCTTTGGCACCAGAGAGGGGCTACTCAGAGTTTCCAGCAACATTTCCAGCATGTAGGAGGGGGAGCTTCTCTGGTCCTGGAGCCCGCCTTTAGCGCAGGGAGGATGAACAAGACAGACAGACAGACACAGTGAGAGGGACACAGGGATGGAGGCTGAGACACTGGGGGATAGAAATAGGAGACAATGAAGCAGAGACTGACACAGAAGAGTGATGCTGGGCACAATTACTTCAAAGTTGGAGGAATAAAAGAGAAGCGTGAAGGGTGAAATTTATACACATATACACAGATGTGGGGAAACAATGACTCCACAGACACACACAATGGGCCAGCTGAGGGGGGCGGGGGACGCCCGGACCACGGCAGCCCTGAAAGGATCCTAAGGAAATGGTCCTGGGGAGAGCTGGGGTGAGCCAGCCTGGGAGAGCGGATGAGGGTGGAGGCCCACCCCTGACGGTAGTGGGGTGGTCCCCATGTTCCCAGGCAGTGGACAACACATTTCGATCTTGTTGTCTTTCCGATGTTCCCGTTGCTCCTGGCTCCGATCCCAAGAACCTCCGCCCATTCGCTCCCTAGCCTCGTCACACTCCCTCCTAACCTGTGCTGTTGCTGCCATTTTTCATTGGCTTCCCTGCTGTCTTCCTTCGTTCAGTCCTCTAAACAGTCCCAGATGAAGCTTAGGGACAGAGAAATGGGGGAGGGCTTCCCTGACCACAGCTGGGAGAATACAGGGATGCTGGAGATGCTGCAGCACAAAGCATGGTGACATCCCCTGGATCTTGGCAGGGCGTATTTGAAGAGCTTTTGGTCCGGGGAAAGAGAGCACAGAGAACTTGTTTGTAAGCTGAGCTCAGGCACCCAGGTTGATTTGACCATCCCAGGGGAACATGTTCCAGAGACACTAAGTCCCAGTTGGAACACCTGCCCCTGCTCCTGCACCTCAGAAACGGCTCTAATCCCAAGGGGGCCCTAGAAAAGAAAAAAGAGGCCACTCCTAAAGCCCATGCCCTCCTCCACGTTCTCTTCTGTTCCAAAGGACACGGGCACCGATCCAGCTTCTGAAAGAAAGGGTGTTGCCAAGTTTCATGGGATGACATCTGCAGCACAGTGCAGAGCTCTGAGCTGGGAACTAGTAAACCTGGGTCCCAGTCTTTGCTAAGCCTGATTCTTGGTCTGTAAAATAGGAGTAACACCTGACTCACTCATCGTATTGAATACAATACTGACCATGGTCAGGAGGTAGGCTTCCAGACTCCGGAAGCAGCCATCCCAGCATAAAGAACTCAGGGCAACTCACTCGACCCGGAGGCTGGCAGCCAACAGGGGCTAGCCTAGAAGCCCAACATGGAGCAGGTCCCCTCTCCTTTTTAGGTCATAACATCGATAAGACAAAACTTTTCTGAAACCTTGTTGCTTTGACTCATATTTTTATGAAGGGATTAAGCAGAAATGGGGAGGGAGAGAGAGATCAGTCCCAAAGAGCTTGAACATTGGTGACTGATATCTCTAACTTGCTTTCCCAGGTACAACTTGCAGAACTCTTTATTGGCAATGAAGTTACAGGATGGAACAGGTGGACATTGTATGTGGGTTTGTTAGGGGGGTGGGGTGGGAAGGAACTAGGAAGAATTACAAAGGAATGATCCTCTTCTAAAAGGGCCTGGAACTTAACCCTTCCTAAAGACCTATACACCCCGATTTCCCTTTAAAGATACAGCCTATACCAACTCCTTTCAACCTAAACTGCCACCTGCCAAAAAGGCTCCCACACTTATGACAGTGACTTGTTGCTTTTTTTTTGCATTGTTTTCCAGAGCTGGGGCTGGAGATCCTTGATTGCCTAGTGAGCCTGGCCAGGCTGCTTCTTGACAGCAGCAAAGTCCTCTTATTCTCCAGGCCTCTAGTCTTGACTCCAAGATAAATATTTAACGCAGAGGTTGTAGTTGAGCTAATGTCCTGATTTCCTGTTTGTCCTGAGGGAGTGAAGGTCAAGGGGCCTGAGGATGGCCTTACAGCCTCATTCAACATTAGGAGAATATGCACTGAAGTAAACAACTCAGGGGGAGATTGGTGGGGCATAGATTGGGGAAGAGGCTAAATGGGGCTCAGACCCGACTTCTGCCTTTGATTTCTAGGTGAACAAAATCTGGCTTATCCAAGGCCCCGAGCTCAGCTGGCTTTAAATGCCGTGGAGCAAGCAAAAACAAAGCAGGTCATGAGACATTTGTCAGGCACTATAACTTTCTCTTCCTATTTCCCCCTTCCCCCACCCCCCTTCTTTTCTCATCTAACCATGAGTTAAATTGGCTGTCTAGATGCTGCCTCTAGAAAAGAGCTGTGACAGTAATGCCTTTTATCAGCCATCCAACTCAGAGAGAAGTCAAAGACATGAGGGAAGATACCCAAAGCTTTCCAAAGCATGGAGCAGGAGAAATCTACAGATTTTTTTGGAGAGGACGAGAGAAATCCTTCCATCTGGAAACCCAGGCCTCAGGTTTCTCCAATCTGGGATCATCCTAGCTTGTTCTGGCTCAGTTCGTTAGGCGTTCTCTTTCCTTCCCCTCCCCTCCTCTCCTTTCCAGGGTATGGATGGGGGGGATAGGGAGACAATTTTTCAGGGAGCTTAATCCTGCTGTTCCTTCTTCCCAGATCTCTTTAAGAGATACTAGAACAGTTTGTTCTTTTCCCAGCTTACCTGATGCTGCAGTCACAGATGTTTTTTGCTTCTAGCCCTCAATCTATCCCACCTTGCCACCCATTGTGATTCTGGTATTTTGCATGTTATACAACATGAGTAAACAGAAATCTATCCACCCTCCACATCTGTTTTAATAGCTGACTTTTACACTTGAAGATTAGCAAGTTGCTTTACATCCGTATTATTTCATTGAAGTCTCAGGAACTTGGGGGGATGGGAAGGGGAATTGCCTATATGAGTGCTCTCCTCCATGATAAAAATCAACTACTATACTATAACTTGTCAGAACTGCCTGAGGAGGCCACTGTGACAAATACAGCAGCCTCAAGGACTATTTAGTGGTGGGGCTATAGGCATCCTTACAAATGAGGACTCTGGAAGCTCAGAAGCCACTTTCACAACTATTAAGCATCAGAGGGAGAATGTAAACCCAAGCATTGCTCACTCCAAGTCCAGGAAGCTTTCCACTAACCCACATTGCCTCTCTAGTGGCAGGAGATGGCTCAGCCAAGAGATTGCCATGGCAATGAATTTGTAGCCACCAGCAGGAGAGTTTGTTCACACTGACGTGGAGGGCGTAGGGAGTAGAGGTATGTGGCTGCACATACAGGAATAACAGGTATTCTGAAAATGAATCTTGGTCACCAAGGGAAATAAGAGGACAGATTAGGTAGACTTTCATTACAATGTGAAGGATGGTTTAAATGTGAGGGGACAGAACTTATAACTTTTCTTTGTGGAATGTAAAGTCTGAGAGATCCTCAAGGGCCAGGAGCTCAGATCTTTATTTCTTAGCAGCAGCATCTTTCTCCCTGGTACAAGCTGAGAGAAATTCATTCTGCTAGAATCCACTCAATTTATAAACTTTCTGAATGCCTTATTTTTATACTTGGGAAAAAAGATATTTTGTTCCCTCTATCCATCCATCTTCCTATGATGAAACATTAATCCAAATCTTGGGAGGGCACACACAATGGTCAGCAAGAAAAATGAGACCACACAGGACACACTAGTACCAATCATTGCTTTTGGCTCTTATCCCTTTCCCTTGGATCTCTTCTCATCGCACTGTAAGTTTATGTTTCTTGCCAGATCCCCAATGGCCCACCCCTGTGCCAACTGCCTGTGCGAACTGAAACAACAAATTAAAGCAACTGACCCATTTCAAGGTCTTTGAAAGGCCCTCCTAGGTATGTATTGGTTTGAAAATTTTAAGCCATAGTTCCTACAGATCTAGGAGGTGCAAATTACCTGAACATGGTGTACTTTTCTAGCACTAGGCACTGATTCAACTGAACATTAAGGGCTTATATGTACAAGATCCTGTTTTGGGAAGTAGGGAGTAAAGATGAAAAAAAGGACAATCTCCCTGCTGCCTTAAAATCTGCCTGGGAGAAAGAGACATACAAAATGCATACATAACAGAAAACAGAAAGTGATAGAAGCAGGAGATACAAAGTGTGCCAGGAAAATCTGAAAAGGGAACACTTTCAATGGGGGGAGGAGGGAGGGAGAGTTAGGGAAGGCTTTGTGGAAAAAGTGGCTAATTAGGCTAATCTTTAAGGGGGGGGTAACAAAAAAAGGATTGCCTCCCAAAAAGTGGAGAACAACAGGATGAGATCAGAAAACAACCAGTAAGTAGTTCAGCCTGGAACACAGAGAGTGGTAACCACAAATGTATTTCCATGGCAATCACTTGGCTGATCTACCACTAAGGGAATAATGTGAAATCAATCTGAAAAGGCAGGTCGGGGCCAAATTTGGCTGGCTTCAAGTGGCAACTTCATTTTACCCAGTAGGTTACAGAGAACCCCCAGGGATTCTTGAGGAATGCCATGGTAAGACTTTTGTCTCAGGGAAATTATTTGGAAGCCTTTGTAGTGTGTACTGAAGATGGGGAAAGATTGGAAGGAGGAAGACTAATCAGGAAGCCATGCCAATAGTTTAGGAAGAATATGAGGAAGGCCAGTGCTAGAATGGTGGTAATATGAGCAAAGACTTGGCAACTGATTTAAGTCAAATTCTTCATTCTTAAATAAGAAAAATGACAGATTTTAGACCTGGGTGATTGGATGATAGTACTATGATAGATTGGATGGATAGAAACAGGGAAATTGGGTGGAGGGGACATTTTAAGTTCGAGATGACAAAAAATTCCAGTGATGTGATCAGCAAGCGTTAAGATATGTAAGACTGAATTGCAATGGAGAGACTAGAGCTGAGTATAAAAATTGAGATCATTTGCATGGAGGTGATAAATGTAAAATTTTGAAGGCTATGCCCACTTGGGGACAGAAAGATGGTAGTAAAAGAAAATAACCAGGAGAAAGCAAATTTTCAGTAACACCCTGGAAGAACAGCTGCAAGTGGCTCCATTTTCATGCTGGGAGGTCGCATTATCATCATCCCTCCTCATTCATGGGCTGGCAATGATGGATTTCTATCTGCATTTTGCTAGAAAAATTACTTACCTACATCAATAAAAATAAATGATTGATTTTCACATTGGAATATTAAAGGACAAATGAGGACATCATTGATAAACCACACACACACACACACACAAACCATCCAAAGCATCTCTGCCACAGAGAAGACAGGTGGTTTGGCAAATTAAAATGTTAAATCTGGCACCACTCTCCCCTTTCAATCTTTTTTCATACTATTCCTCCTCCTTCACAACTCTACATTCCTGCCAAGTTCGGATTCATTGTTTTCAGTAATCATTTAATCTTCTTGACTTCATATATTTGTTCAATTCGTTCCCTTATTATCTGTGTTAGCTTCAATGAGACCATACTTGCTGTATCCAGATAGTATTTTTCCCTCCTAGAGTCAGAGCCCACCACAGGTATTTACTAAATGAAGTAGTCAATCTTTCACTTTACTTTGCAGTTCTCTTTATTCTATTTAATTATTATGGTACTTGAATGCATTTTCCTCCCCAAGTTGAACCTAAGCTACTTGAGGGCAGGGAATGTGAATTATTCCTAAGAAAGCAGATCTAGGGTTGGAAGGGGCCTTTGAGGTCATATAGTCTTAACACCATTTTACAAATGAGAAAACTGGCTCCAAATCCTGTTGAAGTAATTGCCAAGGTCATAGGAAGAGTGATTGTCAGGATAAACACCTGAGTTTTCTGATTTGTGTTCCCTCCACATCCCCTACTCAGCTCTGACTACAGTGGGCTTACCATTAGTTGATCACCTAGATCTGCTCTCCTAACAAGGTGGTCAGGAATGAAGATGGAAAGTGTCTGTGTTGGTCACTGAATTAGTCTTGCTTTCTTCTGAATCTGACTGCCCTGATTTATAATTACTGACGCTCCACAATCAGAATTATACTGGCCTCCTGTGCAAGGGACAGCACAGGGTTCCACAAAGGCAGTCCAGAACATAAAATAGAGTTTGCATTTGTGGTTTCTGCCTTTATAATTGTTTTTACAAGTTTTTAACAACAGAAAAGGGTGGGATCTAGACAGATAACATGATTATTGACATAAGGGGGCACTGAGCCTGGAATGAGGAAGACCCAAGTTACAATCCAATCTCAGACTGTTACAAGCTATGTGACCCAGGGGAAGTTGAATAACTCAGTTTCTCTATTAGTAAAATGGGGATAATAGCAACCTACTGCCCAGATAATTGTGCAGATTAAATATATTGAACTTAGCACAGTGCCTGGCAGGCAAATATTAAGTGCTATAAAAATGCTACTATTACTATTTCTATTTTATAGGATAATGACATCAGTCAGTATACCTCAAGTATACAGCAAGTGATGAGATTAAATTGGATCAAAATTTAAAGCAGGAACTTGGCACTGCCAGGCAATATCCCATCCCATGCAATGCCATCCTTAATATGGCAGCCACCACGAAAGCCCCTGATCAATAACCCAGTCCCTCTCTCCTGTTTTACTCAAGGGACACTGTTTGCCACAATGACAACCCTCTTTTTACTTTTCAGAGGAAGTTCACCTCTTCAGAGCAGTTAAGGTGCATCTCTTCCCTGGTTCCTTTCCAGGATGCAGGAAAAGGTCTTTTTTCTGCATTGGCATATCTGAAATCTGGTTACTTTAAAGATCCATTCCCAAGATCCTACACATTCAGTTTTTCATTGATTGTTAAATCTCAAGAATCCTTTTCAGCATTATCAGGAGAGCCTGAGGACTAGGATGCTTTTATAATAGTGGCCTCTGCTGGCCAAAGCCCGTCAGAATGCACACATAGGTAATGTCACCCAGAGGTGGAGGGAGGGGATAGAACTGTTTCAAGCCAAAGGAGGAGAAAAGGGCCCTGTTAGAGCAGTTTACAACTACTGAGCCAGGTGAAGGGAAAAGGACCTGACAGAAAAGTCACTGTGGGACAGCTGGGAAGTCTTGCAAAGCCTCAAGTATTTCTGATCCATGACCACTGCTGAACCCCCTGGGCATGGGAACTTCTTGGCAGTGTCACTAGATCAGCTTTTCAGACTTCAAAGCTTGGGCTTTTTTTCAACTTCCTGAATGATAAATTGAGTAAGAAATCAAACTTTAGTGCCTGCACCATGGGATTTAAAAAAAAAAAAAAAAAGACAACAGAAGCCAGTGAAGTTGTTTAATTTTAAAGATGGGAATTTTTTTGTCTTTCTTTTTTCTTTTTAAGGTCTTCCAATTTACAGTAAGACAGTTCTAACAAATCCATTCCTCGTTCACAAAAAATCATTAAATATTTCTGCCAATAAATAACATTTTCCATCACTGTCATTAATATAACAAAAACAGGAAAAAGGAGGCAATCTCCAAGGAACAGGCATGTAATTCATCATTCAGGAGAACTTTAAAAAAATACTTGTATTACTACCTAGTCTCATGTGTTTTAAGCAAGTCATTTAAGCAGGTAAGTTCTGGATACTCTTAGGATAGAGCTGGCTGAAAAATCTATAAGAAAAAAAAATCCCTGCTGTTCATAGTGCCTGGAGAAAGAATGAGAAAGGTGTTTGGGATGGCATCAGTGTAAAAGTTATCTGGTAGAAGATAAAAATTTATCTTTATTCCCCAAGCCCATTGCAAGCTCCCTCCTTATTACAAGCACTTTGCTGTAACATGAAAAAAGACGGTTTAGGGAACTCTGAGAGGGACAGGAACAGACTTCAGAGTGCCATTTGTTGACAATGGTAAGGGTGTGTGTTGGTATAAATAAATCGCTAATATTAAGAAGACTATCCTGAGGGTTTGAAGGAGGGAACCCCAGAACCACTCTCAACCGAATTTAACAAATAATCCTTTGTCCAGGCTGTGGAGAGACATAAAGCCTTGCGCTTGTCCTACAAGGAATCTTCTACCC
This sequence comes from Sminthopsis crassicaudata, assembly GCF_048593235.1. Classification (NCBI taxonomy): domain Eukaryota; kingdom Metazoa; phylum Chordata; class Mammalia; order Dasyuromorphia; family Dasyuridae; genus Sminthopsis; species Sminthopsis crassicaudata. The sequence continues at coordinate 143,114,182 of NC_133618.1, read as the reverse complement.
AGTGGAACTTTGCACCTGGGTAAGAGAAGATAGCTAGTTTTTAATATAAAAACTTATCTTCTTATTCTCTTGCGGGCTAGATATATAGGTTGGTTACAATTCTCAAAAACTATATAGGCAGACTGCTTTTTACTGTCAATGACACAATGACCTACAGTCAGTAAAGTTCTGCATTGTTACCTGATAACCAGCACTTCTCTACACAGTTCATTCCTACTTCTCCTGGGGGAGTTTACAAGGAGTAACAATGAAGGGACTAACAGCAGAATACTTCAATGTTATTCTCTAAGTTGCTATGGAAAATTCTTCTCCTTATTTCTGGAGAGAGAGAGAGACAGCAAGTGTGTACACACACACACACACACACACACTTTTTTTTTTTTTTAAAGAAAAAGAAACAATAAGTACAAGGAGAGTGATAGCTGTCCTTCATGGGCTGATCTCTGTTCTAAAGACATGTCTCCACATTCTCTTTTACAGCAGGAAATCTGGATTCAAGACAGATTTCAGACAAAGTAGGGCTTTATGGTTACAACCACCATTAGTAAAAGTTAGTCTCATACCTACTACTCCAGGTCCATAGCTCATCATCCCTCCCTCTGAAACCCTGTTTCTTTTGGGTGGGGTGAATGTTTTGAAAGAGAAGGAATTTGGGTTTTAATATTCCCATATCAACTAGAACAATGTTGCGAATACTAGGATATTATCTCAATAGGTCTACATGGAATAGTGAATAAATTTCCATCACAGAGAAAAGAGGGAAACACCTGATAATTCATTTGGGAAATTTATGAATCAATCAACCTTCTGGCTCTGGGCAGCACAATCACGTCAGTACCAGCATTCAAATGATGTTTTCTTAGTGAGCACCTTTTCTTCCTAAATAAGTTTGTTGACTAGTACCCACTTAAATCCTACCTAATGATATGCTTGTTTCTCCTGTTCACATGGATGATTAATACTTAAAAAGTGTAAATAGTAAGCAGTCAGAAATCTCAGATATAAGCTATAATTTTGCTTACAATAAAGATGGTCAGAGGGACAGATTCTAAATATACTATACTCTGAGAGACAGAGACTGATAGGTAATAATCATTATATATATACTCACCTCTAAACTAAAGTGAAGTTTATATTTTTTGTTATAATCTTTTGAGGTTCACAAGTCTTCTGAGCTACTGTAGCTTCAATCTTAAAGGCTTTTTTTTAAAACTCAATTAAATAAAAGGGAGATGGGAAAGGCACCTCCAAAGTGAATAGATCTCAAAGTTATACTATTACTTAAAAAGTCTCTTTCTTAGAGATATAGAGACATTTGCCAAAACAAGTGCCTTTCTTTCTCCATCTTAAAAAATACTGGAACGTTAACTTTTAGAATTAAGACTATTCAAGCTAGTGAGACACACTGACAGTATGTCTCAATGGCTCATGATGAAAACAAACCAAATATATGTGATGTCTATATGGAAGTTATGGAAAATACTGATAATCACTGATGCTTCTGAGGCCTAAGAGCCATAAACATCTGATACCTTTCCTCCTTTTGGTCAATACAATTACCACTGTCTCAGGAGTTGTCTTATGTGTTCACCTGTTAGAATACCTGTCATCTTTTTCACATTTTCAGAAAAAATTAGGCTGCTTTTATCCTAGCATAAAACTGTTTTTAAAAAAAGTAACTGCTCCCTCTGCCTTATCACCAAAAAACACCAAAAATCAAATGTTTTAAAAAAGATAGGCTATTTTTCTGTTAAAAATTGTCTATTTGGACTTGGGGGTGGAAAATGCCATCCACATCTAAGGGAGAACTATGGAGAATGAATGTGGATCAAAGCACTATATTTTCATTTTTTTTTGTTTGTTTGCTTTTTTTCCCTTGTGGTTTTCCCCTTCTGTTCTGTATCACAATGTGACTAATATGGAAATATGTTTAAAATGACTGTACATGTACAATCTATATCAGACTGCTTGCTGTCTTGGGGAAGGATGAGGTAAGGGGAGGGAGAAAAAATTTAGAACTCAAAATCTTACAAAAATGAATGTTGAAAACTATCTTTACATGTAATTGAAAAATAAAATATTGGAAGAAAATTATCTATTTATTTCAAACTTGATCTTTCATAGACTGTGAATAGAATCAAAAGGTGAGTTTGATTCCTATGATATTTCACTTCTAAAAGTACACTAAAAGAATGGAGATCTTGCCTACCTAGAGAAGTAGAGCTAATAGCATTTGTTCTAGAGAAGTCACAGGGAAATCTGTTCACCTCTTCTGGAGAGTGATGGATTGTTTTCTGGATTATTTAAATACTAATTCAAAAATTAAGCTGACAGAATGTGAAAATTAAAGCAGAAAATCATTTGGTTTGTTTGGGAGCAACTGGTTAGATGGAAACTTTAAATGTTTAAAATGGATTGTACTGACTGAAATATGGAGTGAAGAGAAAATCCTATTCACTGAAAATTTCTTCAAGTTAGTAGGTCTACCAATCTGTTATGGTTAAAAGTGAAAATCACATGTATTAGCACATGAATTATCTAAGAGCCTTACTTTACAGAAAAAAGAAACTCAACCCCCAACTTCACCATGGCTCTGCCCTAGAGTCTTCAAAGTAGACACCAAAAGAAATTACCTTCAACATTCTATCAAATTCCCAGCTCTCTTCATTCAAGAGCCACTATAATCTCCAAAAGAGCTAAAGAACTCACTCAGATCTTTTTCTTGTTTACATTGCTGTTAATTAGTAAATGAATCAGAGAACTGAGATCAGTACTGTGCCCTATTCATGAAAGCTGGCAAAAGAATGACTCTCAATTCATGGTAGCGTCTTCAAAAGAGGCAGGTGCAGTATTTGTAGTAACTATTACCCAAAGACTTAAGGCCCTCACATTGTTTTTCTGGGGGGTGAATTTCCCATGGTTATGCTCCTAATGAATAAGAGAGGAAGGGTGAATGATTTTCATTTTCAAATACATATAATCTCTCATTGTACTTTCCAACTTTATTAGTTGAGCTCTCCAAAAGACAGTGATCCTTTCCAATATTGTGAAAAAAGGTATGAGGATTGTCCAGTTGATCAACTTCCTCAAAGGATATAAAAAAGATATTGCTTTCAAATGTCCTTCCCCAATTCCTTTACAAAATTCTAATTCAGAAACAACAAAAGACCTTTTATCTCCCTTTTTAGACTACTTCTACCATCTTTACACCACCAGAGAAATCCATGCCACAGTATTAAATCATCAAATACACCCTGATGATCTTTGATTGTCATAAAGGAGAAAATTGGATATAATCAGTACAAATATTAGGGGAAAACAGGGCATTTCCTAATTAAAGTAAGGGGTTTCTTTGTAATCTCCCACCTACTCTTGAAATCCTTAAAACTGCCAACTTATGTTATCATTATATAAGATATCTGCATCAATGTTGAGGTGACCCTGCCTCAACATGTGAATCTAAGAAATTTCTGAAATTTTCATTTTTTTAAGCATTGATGAGAATGTATGAACCAGCAAAGGCTGAGTAATAGCTATTAAAGCAAGACACCAAAGTCCATTCTCAACCAAAATTAGATACTTGAAGGATCTTTAAAATGTATTTACCCGGTGATGGTGAACTCAAAAGTTATTGCAAGTAGAAGTCAGACAGAAAAGGCTGTCTGTCTAATGATGAGCACACAGAGTTTGAGTCATCAAGGATTATAAAAGATAATTCAAATGAGTGTGGTAAAACCTCTTTTTTTCAAATTCATCAAACCAAAGTTGTTCATCCAAGTTTACAATTCACAGGGAGTTCCTGTAACCCTAGATTCAATTTCCATTGTCCCAATTTTAATCAGAAATGTAGAAAATATTAGAAACAAAAAAAGGAGGATGTCTGGAAGGAGCATTGAGAAGAAAAGAACAATCACGGAATAGAGAAAAGGATTTTAGTTGTAAAAATGTTTTGAAGAGGGCATTTAGAAAACATTTAGAAATATTATTTCTTTCTTGAAGGAGCATAGCAGTTCATTTGTAGCATGAAAATGGAAGCAGATGTCTGAATGTATTAAATGATAGCTGATAGCTAGCTTACATGAGATTTTCTAGAAACTTCTCCCTCCCAAAATCTTATAGGGAAGACTTAAACCAATCACTCTAGTACGTCAATTGATAAGTTTAAGTAAACCTAAGAGAATCCTTTAATATGATAATGATGATTATTTTTTGCTCCATAGAATTACCTTAAAAGTAACTGGAGTCCAGAAGAAAGTAGGCCATTATGGTAAATACACCCTATGGACCTTAAACTAGGATTGGAGTTATCCACTTTAAAGTTAAACCCCAATCAAATTTTTCACAATCAGAGAAACAGGTTTAGTTTACCATGATCTACCAGACCTTCAATACTGATGTCTAAAGAAGTAGATGCACCTAGCAAAAAGTAGCTGAACTTCAATAAAAGATATTCTTTTCAAAAAATGGAGAGGTCTAGCTAACTTATTCAAATCAGAAACTAAGGGTTGTGGTTTCCAAAGGCCCTCTTACACAAAGGGTGGGGGAATGGTGTAGAGGTATTACCTATAGCACAATACTTCATGTGTATACTACCAATCAGACCAATTTCTAAAAATTTTTACAAAGAAAAAGGAAAAAAAAAAAGAAAAAAAGACGGGACTTTTTATATTGAACATAAATTTAAAAAATTTACAAAATGGTCACCTTTCTTACAGAATGCAGACTGCATCGTGAACATGTCTCCAGGTTTCAGTTTGTTTTTGTTTTCCAATAATAAATAAATAAAATATGTTTTTAAGTTTTGGATTCATTCGTGGTACCACACAGTAATGCTTACTGCCATTACTGGCTTTTCTTAGCTGTGCTGCCCTTGCTCCCTGAGCTGCCCTTGGTCGCTGAGCTACCCTTGGTCACTGAGCGGCTTGTGCTCGACACCATATTTGTTGGCACTGCTACTGGCCCCTCATGGAATGATTTATCTCTTCGGGGGGGCATGCGCTCATTAATTCGGTCCAGGCCCCGAGCTTCCTCAAAGCTTCGGATCTTGTGAGGGGGTGAAAACCCTCGGATGGCTAGAAAAAACAGGAATAGTAATTTTAGTTTCAACAAATGGGAGGTGGATGGATTTAAAAACAGCCTTTCGGTCACACACAAAACTCTCCTAAAGAACATATTAGGGGCTACCAAGTACATGTCTGGTAAAGGAGAAAAAGACACTAGGAAGTGGGTCAATTTTATTGCTTCATCAGAAGCATCCTTAAAAGTCCAAAAGTGAATTAGTGAAAACAATTTTTCCAAAAAATTTATAGACACAAATTTGATGAAATGGTGGCAAATTTTTTTGTCCCTAATATATTTGAGAAAGAGTTGCTTATGGGCCAGAAACACATTCAATGTTTAAAAAAAATCATAGGGACAAGTTAAACAAAGGGTGGTTACTTTAAACTACCATACATGATAAAACAAAGGTGAGAGAAGAGCTAATTTTGGATCAGAAAGGTTATTTTATCTTGTACAATCAGGAGCCAAACATAATTTTGGCAAGTTAAATGAAAGGACCAAGAGCCAACAAAATGGCTTCTTTATATTTCTATTGACTTAAGTGTTATACAAATTAGAAAGAAATTTGTGTATAGAAGTGTATGTAGGAGCTCTATTTCTAACTTAACCTCTTAGTCTCTTAACCATCAAGACAAGTTATCATTTGAGTTAATAAATTCAACAAAAAATTTTCAAGTTAAAGGATTTTAAAAACTATTTAAAATTATATTCCTTTACTTAATATTTCCAGTTCAATTTAGTTTTTCTTTGAAAGTGAGATAGATTAGCTTGAATGTTGGGGAAATCTTGTGAATCAATCAAACTAATTTTTTCTATTTATTTTGTCTTTGCTCTTAAAAGTCTTGGAGACACATAGATATGTTGATACAAAATAATTTCCCAGAAGCCATTTAGAGGACAAGTAGTATCAAACATGAGGCCTTGGGATAATAGATGGGACACTGGAGTAAACTATTTGAAATGTCACTTGCAGAAACAGTTGTCCAGCCACTCAAGCTTCTTTGATTACATTAATATTAATAAAGAGCCAAGTAAGGCTTCATCTTTTTGTGAGAATTATATTTAATTACTATAGATACATGTCACCAAAGAAGATTCATTTTATAAGCTTTTCCAGAGAAGCTTCCACTCATTTTCTCACTGTTCCAGTTCTGGTAATGCAACAGGACAGTATCTTAAATGTCAAATCAGCTTTTTAAAATTAGAAGACAGACAAATGATGACAGATCTTGGATGATTCTAGCCATACCTTCCTGTGCCTCTACCGCTTCTATTGTGGCTGTAAGACAGCAGGGGAAGTGGCATGCAAAAATGAAGACAGAAAAAGAGTGAGGTGACAGTTCTGCTGCCAGTACTGAAACCACAGGTTCGTTCTATCCACCCAAACATCCATCCATCCCCATCCATCCCATTTTTTCCTGTCAATAATAAAGTCCAATTAGAAAAGGAAGTGAAATCATTATTGAGTAGTTGAGCTACTTTAAACTTCTTGGAAACCTTTATCACCAATAGTCCTTATAATTAAGTGACTAGGTTTGAAATACCAATTATAAGAAATGAAAAACAAGGTCATTTTTGAAACTCTTAAGGAAAAGAAATGAACAACTGTATATTTTTGCCTTGATGTCTGTCAAGTAAATGTTTGAAAGTATTTTGAAATAATCTATAAAAATTACAAATGCTTCAATGTGTAGAGTTCATTTGAAATTAAATGAACCCCTTTGTTCCAATTCAACAAGTAATAAAAGAAAAATGATTCCTTATTGCTCTCTAACTAGAGTTCTATTCAACCGAAGGTCTAAGAAAGACTGCATCAAGTCATCTGCAGAAATTCTGACTTTTCTTTTTTTCACTCCAATAGTATTTGAGAGAAAATTAGTGAATTACCAATAGAAGCCATTTTCTCTGGCTGTTCAAGTGGTGATGTAAATTTTATGGTATGATCTGAACATGAAGCACAGCAGAAGCTGACATTTCAAACCCACATTGTGAAAGAGAGCTGACTAATTGTCAAGAAAGTCTTTTGTTCTTTCATTGTGATAGAAAAGGGGGATAATTTAAAATTCAGAATTAACAAACTTCTCTGCCTAGAGTTCATGGAAGAAGTAATAATTGTCAACCACTAAACTGTTGTTGGGATGTACAAGGGGATATAGTATATGAAAAAAAAAATTGTGCTTTTTATTTACTACATATGTAAGAAAAGTAAAAGAAAGTGATTAACATTCCATTGCACTTAATGACCTCAGAATCAATAAAACAAGAGAAACTGGAAAAATATTCCTTTTTAAAGCAATGTGAAAATCCACATCATAAAACGCATAGTATTTATCAAAATTTATTAAATGCTTATATAAAATGCCTAAAACACCCAGGCACAAGCTTTAAAAATCTTTGCTCTTAAATATAGGAATGCTTTGGCTCCTCTGGCCTCTTAAAGTTTAAAAATATTTTCCCCATTGACAGTGCAATACAGTTATAATTTCCTATTTCTGTTAGGAAGTAGAAGTGGTATTATAGCCTCTACTGTGATCTTTTCCCCTCTGAATCCACATTGGGCTGTTCTGATTAAAGAGGAGGATAAATAAAATTATATGTTAAAAATAGGGTGCAGTTTGCTCAAAATTGCTCAGATAAGGATATGATAAAAATGACAAGCTCTAATTGGTGACATCAAAATTTACAAAAATTCTGGTAGAGTAAAAAGACTCTAGTTAGCTACTTACAAAGATAAGTTGTTAAAATTTCTTAGCTTTTATTTACATTTCTAAAGTCCTTTCAATTTCTAAATTTTACAAATCTATTCAATGAAAAATTATACAGTTGTTAAGAGGAAAAAGACAGTTTTATTAGGCATTTTAAGTCAACTTTCAAATCAAACAAGCATATAGTAAACGTTCAAAAAGACTCCCATATCCAAGCTATGGTTTATCATTAGATTTAAGGATGAAAAATTCAATTCCTTATTAAAAATTTTTTTTCAGATAGCTATAAAAGGGCCAATTCCTATTAGCCCATTATAATGGAACTTCTGTGGTGAGGATTGCAAATAGGAGGTAATTAACATAAACAAACCTTACATGGAAAAGTTTGAATAAAACTAAAAGTGGGTAAAACCAAACACCAATATTTATGTCCAAGGCTCAGTTCTCATGTCTATCATAGACATCTAATAATATTAGCTGGGGTCTTCTTCCTCCCTCTCTAAGTCTAGATTTTTTTTCTTACTTCTACCAAGTTTTAAACCTTTTTATTCCAAGACCTCAAAAGCAACTCAACTTAGAGGAAGTTTCCTCCTATACCTATAGAACTGAAACTATAGAAAGCGGCCACAGAAAAGAATCTGGTTGCTAGAAGATGAATAAATTCTTCAGCAGGACATCAGGAAAAGGATTATGGAAAAGGTTTATAATTTCCAGGCTGAGAAGTTCAGATGCTTTCATTTTACATGGCAATGGTTGGGAGTACAATTCTATCCTTTCTGGAAGAGACACTTACTTCTCCTACACTTACCTAACTGAATGGTCTGCTTTCCTCCTGAGAGGACACCCAGAGGTAGTGTACCTGTAGGAGTCAGTCCTTTGAGAGTCAGCACACTTTCCCTCTCTTCTCTAGAAAGGAATAAAAACATTTAGTTAACTCTTGGGAATATCCTGTTCAGCACATCAAAGAAAAACTTGAGGGTAGTACTGAAGAGAGAGATATTTCTTCTACTCCTTTTATTAAAATGGAATAGAGGAAGCAATTTCTTCCCTTCATTTCTATCTTCTAGGGCTAGATGAATATATATATATATACATATATATATGTAAGATTATGTGGGTCTGATCTACATGAGAGATGGACTACGAAAGGATCCTATTTTGACACTAACTTCTAATTCAAAAAAGGTAATTCTAAAATTGATTTCTATAATACTTATAGTAGATTGTATCATCCCTACCACCAGTTTTTGTGTTTTCAAAAGCCAAGAAATAACAAAAAAAAAAACCCATATAATTTCACACAAATGAAAAACAGCCCCCAAAAATATGAAACATAGATTCATAGCCTATTGTGGCATTATTGTGAGAATATTATATTGAAATTCCATTTTAAGGCTCTTGGAAAAATCATATTATAGCTAAATCTCATTAAAAATGGCAACTACACTGTATGGCAACTATATTGTGGGAAAGAAATATGTTAAAGTATCTATTTGTTATTTCAGAAACTGTAAGAATTACAACATATTTCTAAAAAAATCAGAGGACAGGAACTGTGGTAATCTAATAAAAGTGGAAGGTATACTATATTAGTTCCAAAGCCAATTATATGTGGGTTAGACAGGAGAAGGGGGATACTGTTATATCTTTCCACTGTAACCATGAATGCAATGAAAACTTTATTTTTCAAAATGTAAAAAATAAATAAAATGGCCCAACTCAATTTCTTTACATTTATTAATCAAATTTGAACCCCTCTTTCTGTTATATATTACAGTTGAGATCTTACCGAAGAACTGCAAACACTCGTGCCATCTTTCCAATAGCCCTGATTTTATTTCTGATGATTTCCTTACGAAGTGATGCAGCTCCTGAGAACAGAAAGATAAATCAAGTTAAAAATCCTCCTTTTTTCTTTTTCTTTCTTTTGTTTTTAAGGGCCAATAGATTGCTTCAAAAATAACAAAATAAACCAAAAAAAAAAAATCAACCCAGCTCAGTGTGAAGAATCCTGCTTTAACTAAAACAGATTTAAAAATAAAAAGAGAAATGAAATCTTAAGTTATTTGAACTAACTCCTGGGGAGAGCTAAGGAAATCAGAATCTGAAAGAACAAGAAACAAAATAACAAGAAAGGATGAGATTTTTTAAAAAGAGAGGAGAGACAAAAAAAGAAAGAAAAACTGGATGGGTCTGTCTCAGGTTAAGATTCTCTTGATGGATCTCAAAAGGCAAAGGATAATACATAATAAAACAATGTAACACACATTTACATACATATGCACACACCTCAAAAACATAAAGATAGTTGGTGAAACAAAGGTCTCCTGATTGCCGATGGACATCTTGGGATGCAGGATTGTGCCTGCCAAATGGCAAGTGATCATTCAAGCAGGTTCTTCTGCATGTAAACACAATGTATGCTATCCTGAACCTGGTGGGAATGCCTTTATTTCTTTAATCCCCACATACACATGAACTGATGAAATCTTTTTACACTATAGACAACTATTTATACAGAATTGTGGGAGAAGCATAGAATGTGTTTCTGAAGCCAAAAAAGCTCAATAAAAACAAAACAAAACAAAAAAACAAAGAGTGCACGGTCTTATGGTCTTTTGTCATCTGAGGTTCATGAAATAATTCAGGCATTACAAGCCAAACTTCAGATCTAACATGCACTGAAGGTCCAGACATGCATCAGATTACCACATTCAGAAGTCAGAAACAGAAATGTGATATCATCCCTACAGCTTTCAATATCCTAAAGAATCATAGCAGGATTTACGCATACAAAGCATTTTATGTTAAAATAAAAAAGAGATGAGAAAGGATGGAGAGTCTGCTTCAATTATTCAGCTATCAACTATTAAAAAAAATTATTCCATGGGTTCTAGTGGTACAGGCAGCATGTATAAAGCCATTATTAGCACATTCTAGTTGGGTACCTTTCTGATAGCTTGAAATGTAGTGATCTTCAGGGAGAAGAGACACCAAGAAACAAGGAATGAAGATAGAAATATGAGAAGAGAAATTTAAGTTTTCATGAGAGGAAGGAAAAAAAAGTCAAGAGGAAATGTGACAAGGGCAATGGGACAAGCAGCTCACAAGAGACATTTTCTTGTAATGTGAGTAGGATAGCAAATTTCAGACTTCCTAGTTACATATACTTTGACTTTACAGTTTTATGTAAATGGTATGAAATCCTCCAATATGCTTTCTAACACCATAGAACATTAAAATAGGAAGAAAAAAGAGCAGATAAGCTTAACATTCACAAATTTAAAGTAATGCAGTAGTGAGAAGCAGCAGCAAAGACTATAATCTGGACTTTTACAATGGAATCTCAACTAGTCTGCTTAAATTAGTTGAAACATCAAATTATTAAAGTCAAAATCAAAATCCTTCTACCAGTTTGAATCAGTTAGCTTTGCGCAATGTAAAAGCCAGTTTTGTGATCCCTCCTAAGTTTGGCCCAATTGTACAAATATATGCCTCTGGAAGGAATATGCATAGCTTTATGTAATCTATCTCCACTACTGAAAAACAATTCAAAGCATTCATAACATACAGCAGATCCTCTGTGTTCTCTCTCTATATAAAGGGAAGCACACTTCCTAATAACGTGAAGCAATTTCTCATTTCTCTTTATTGTGAATTCAAATAAGATCGACCATATACTAAATACTTAAATATTCTGGGCTAATTTTGTCAGAATCATATCAAGAACACTCAGCATGACATCCCCCAATGTGGTTTTTGTTAAAGACAATCCAAGTTTACCTTCCAGTGACTCCTCACCATCTGAAATCAACTCATCATCAGAGCATATGTTGAGAATATTAACCAGCATCTCGGTGACTACGTGAAGAGATACAAAAGAAAGAAAAATTTAAACACTTAATATATTTTCTCTAAAAGAACATGAGCATATATAGACACATGAAACAGAATTAGCTTTCTATTAACAGACAAATTTTGTTTTTATTATCACTTAAATTCTTCCCCTTTATTCCCTTCTTCATTTTTCCTAAAATGCTATCCCTTATAAGAATATTTTTTAAACAATTAGTAAAATTCATCAATACTTTGGAAAAAATTTCATGTTGTATGCAATTTTCCATACTTGTGAACTCTCTACTTTTGTAAAGGAGTGAGGTATCTTTTCATACCTCTTTTTGGGAGACAAGCTTATATCTCATGCAGATACTCCAGATTATGAAAACCAAATATCTCATTTGATCCATTATAGTCTCCTCAAAGAGTCTATCAATCATTTAATAATTAGTTAATTTTTCAGAACACCTTACATTGATCTACACAGAGAAAAAAAATTTGATTTAACAATAAACTTGCCAAAAGGATTATGTTTGTATAGTTACACCAAATGCAGTAATACAATTCTGAAAATACAAGAATAATTATAATGTTGCATTTCTATGGCATCTTACAGTTGATATTTTGTCTCAACAACTTTGTGAAAGAATTATATTCTGGAATATTTAGAAGTATTCCATAAATGTTGGTAATTACTATTATTGTCATCCCAATTATATAGGTGAGGAGACTGAAATTAAAGAGAAATGATTTGTAAGATCATGTAGCTCGCATGAGGCATGCATAGAATATCCCACCCCACCCTAGGAATAGTGATTCTCATGTTCAATCCAGCACACATAGAAACTTTACTTTTAGCTACTTGATCAAATTGCAGTTTACTCCTTTAAGCAGCTAATATAAATAAATCAAATGTATTCACTACAATTAAAACTAAGGATCAGTTAAAACACTAAATATAGCTAGAATATACAGCAAAGAAAATAAACAAAAAAAACAAAGCCCCTGTTTCCAATAATGAACTAAATTGAATGAAACAAGGGCTATGAATACACATAACTTTGTGCTTAATCACTGATGTAGGCACAGGGAGGTCTGGCTAATATATTTATCCTACCTTTCTCTCCAACAAAAGGCAAAGACCATGTGAAGACATCCATAAAGTTTGGAAGCCAATAGGGGTGTGGAGAGCAGTTAAACTGTCTGATGTTCATGATATTATTCTCATATTTCAGTACAGCAGCTGAAAAAGAATAAAGCAAGAGAATTCGGGTACGTTAAGAATATGCTACAGCAATTGTTTCTCTTTATGTAGCTTTAAACACATTACCTATAATTCAAGCTATTTTGTTTGTAAAGTCTAGGACTTTTGATTGGAAATAAGGTTCATGATAATTTATAGTAATTCATTTTCTCAGTTAACTATCCAAGAGAATTATGCTACCTGCAGAGTTCACTGAAATAGAACTACAAAGGATGAAAAGCAATACAATAACTTTTTAATTTTTCTTTTTTAAAAAATTTAATATTTTTCCCCCAGCTACATTTAAAATAATTTTTAAAATTAAAAAAAAAACTTTTGAGTTCCAGGTTCTCTCCCTTATCCTCCACCCCCAATTAAGAAACTACATGCAAAGTTATGCAAAACATTTCTATAAAAGTCATATTGTGAGAGAAAACATAGATTTCCCAACCTAATGGAAAAAAAAAACCTCAAGAAAAAATAAAGTTTAAAGAGAGGGAAGGAGGAAGGGAAAGAGAATACTTCAATTTATATTCAGACACGTTCAATTCCTTTTCTGGTTATGGACAGGATTTTTCATCATAAGTCCTTTAGCGTAATCATGGATCATTGTACTACTGAGAATAGCAAAGTCATTTTACAGCTGGTCATCCCAGAACATTGCTATTATTTTATATACGATATATTTCATTTTGCTTGAGTTCATGGAGGACTTTCCAGATTTTTTTTTCTGGGAATATCCTGCTCATCATTTCCTATAGAACAATAATATTACATCACAAACATACACAATTTATTCAGCCATTGCCCAATTAATGGGCATCCCTTCAATTTCCATTTGTTTTTGCCCTGAGAAGACATTTTTTTTTGTACATATAGGTCATTTTCATTTTTAAATATTTCTTTTGGTAGTCATGCCTAGCAATGTTATTAGGTCAAAGGATATGCATTGAATTTATAGTCCTTTAGGCATAGATCACATCTTTTGATCAATTATCAATTAGGGCATAGTTCTTTTTTAAAATAATAAATTGACTCAGCTTTCTCTATGTTTGAGAAATGAGAAACTTATCAGAGAAGCTTGCTTCAAAATTCTTTTAACAATTATTAATGCTAACTGTATTCTCCTTCATTTATTCTCACTTTCCTTTCACCTTGTCCCTCCTCAAAAATGTTTTGCTACTGGCCACTTCCTTCCTCCAATATATCCTCTTTTGTCACCTTCCCTCCTGTATCACATTCTCTTTCCTATTTTCCTGCAGTGTAAGATAGATTTCTATATCTATATTGAGTGTGTATAGTATTTTCTTTTTGAGCCAATTCTAATAAAAGGTTCATTCACTCCTCTCTTCCTCTCTACTGTAAAAGCTTTTCTTGCCTCTTTTAAAATGTTAATTTACATAATTTCATTTCTCCCTTTCCTTTTCTCCCAGAACATTCCTTTCTCACCCTTTAATTTCATCATTTAAAAAAAGATATCCCTTCATATTCAGCCCATGCCTGTGCCCTGTTTATATCTACTTCTTCACATTGCCATAATAATAAGAAAGTTGTGATGAGTTACAAGTTTCTTCCTCCCATGTAGGAAGGTAAAGAGATAAACCTTATTAAGTCCCTTATGATATCACTTTCCTGATTACCTCCTTATGTTTCTCCAGATTCCTGTATTGGACAATCAAAATTTCCATTTAGCTATGGTCTTTTCATCATGAATGTCTGAAAATCTTCTATTTCATTGAATGACCATCTTTTCCTCTGAAGGATTATAGTCAGTTTTGCTGGGTAGGTGATACTTGGTTGTAATCCTAGTTCTATTGCTCTTCAGAATATCATATTCCAAACCATGACTCTTTAAAGTAGAATCTGCTAAATTTTGTGTTATCCTGACTGTGGCTCCATTATACTTGAATTGTTTCTTTCTGGATGCTTACAGTATTTTCTCCTTAATCTGAGAGTTCCAGAATTTGGCTATGGCCAAATTGGGAGTTTTCATTTGGGTCTCTTTCAGGAGGTGATTGGTGTATTCTTTCAATTTGTATTTTATCCTCTGGTTCTAGAATATCAGAGTAGTTTTCCTTGATAATTTCTTGAAACATGATGTTCAGACTCTTTTTTTTTTTTTGATCATAACTTTCAGGCAGACCAATAATTTTTAGATGATCTTTCCTGTATCTGTTTTCTAGGTCAGTTGTTTTTCCAATGAGATATTTCACTCCCCCCCCCCCATTTTTTCTTTTTTAGTTTTGTATTTTGATTTCTCATAAAGTCATTAGTTTCCATTTGTTCAATTCTAATTTTTAAGGAATTATTTTTCTTAGTGAGCTTTTGTACTTCCTTTCCCATTTGGCCAATTTTGCTTTTTAAGGCATTCATAGTACTCTCAATTCTTTTCCTAATTTTTCTTCTATCTCTCTTAATTGATTTTCAAAATTCCTTTTGAGCTTTTCCATAGCTTAAGTCCACTTCTTACTTTTTTTGGAAGTTATGTAGAAGCTTTGACTTTATCTTTTTCTGAATGTGTGTTTTGACATTGCTTGTTACTATAGTAACTTTCTATGAGCAGAAAATTTTTTTTTGTTATTTGCTCATTTTCCTAACTTATTACTCAATTTTAAACTCTTTGTTAAAGTAGGGCTCCGTTTCCAGGATGGACCAAACTTCAGGGGTTTTATGCAGCTGTTTTTTTTTTATTATTATAGCTTTTTATTTACAAGATATATGCATGGATAATTTTTCAGCATTGACAATTGCAAAACCTTTCGTTCCAATTTTTCCCCTCCTTTCCCCCGCCCCCTCCACCAGATGGCAGGTTGACCAATATGTTAACTATGTAAGTATAAGATACACACACACACACACACACACACACACACACACACGTACGTCCATAGTTATTTTGCTGTACAAAAAGAATCGGACTTTGAAATAGTGTACAATTAACCTGTGAAGGAAATAAAAAATGCAGGCAGACAAAAATAATGAGATTGGGAATGCAATACAGTGGTTCATAGTCATCTCCAAGAGTTCTTTTGCTGGGTGTAGCTGGTTCAATTCATTACTGCTCTACTGGAACTGATTTGGTTCATCTCATTGTTGAAAAGGGCCACGTCCGTCAGAATTGATCATCATATAGTATTGTTGTTGAAGTATATAATGATCTCCTGGTCGTGCTCATTTCACTCAGCATCAGTTCATATAAGTCTCTCCAGGCCTTTTTGAAATCATCCTGCTGGTCATTTCTTACAGAACAATAATATTTCATAATATTCATATACCACAATTTATTCAGCCATTCTTCAATTGATGGGCATCCACTCTGTTTCCAGTTCTGGCTACTACAAAGCGGACTTTCACAAACATTCTTTGTGCAGCAGTTTTTAAGACATACTTTTGGGGACCTGACTACAAACTCCTTTTCTGCCCAGTGTCCCCGCCTTACTGATGTCCTGATTAGCTGGCACAGAGGTTGGGCTGGGTCTGGGTCTGCACTGGCATGGTCTATACTAAGATTGTGCCACCCTGTTGCCACAAACCTTTTCTGCTGACCTTCCAAGTTCTCTTTGATGTCTCTGGGCTGAGAAGTCTGGAAGCCACCAGTACTGCCACTGATTCAGAGGTCCTGCTGGGGTCAGGGCCAAGGCTGGGGTTGGAGGCCGGGTCTATGCTGGGATTGTGCACTAGGCTTCCACCTATTTCCACAGACCTTTTCTGCTGACCTTCTAAGTTGTCTTTAGCTGGAAACTGCTCTGCTGCATTTTTTTTTGGCTGTTTTGATGTTCTAAAACTTGTTTAGAGTCATTATGTAAGAAAGTTAAGAATCGTTTTGGAGGAGAGATTAGGAAAGTTCCTGCCTTCTCAACTTTATAGCTTTTTAAAGTAATTGGTTGAAGTTAGAACTACCCTTTAAAAGCCTTATTTTATATTAAGTAAGCCTGTTTTGCTATTCAGTCTTCATGGGAAAAGATTTGGTTTTCTAAAGGGTTATAACTAGACAATTATTTTACTGGCTGCAAACTGTTATACTGTGGGGAGTAACTTGGAAACAAGGTTGTTTCTATGAACAAGTTAAAAGGTTATCTCTCTCTTTCTCCCTCTTTCCCTCCATCCTATAGTCATGATATTATTTCTAAAGAAGAGATGTAAAATTTCAACAAATTCATGTAGTTGCACACATTTTAATGATAGTTTAGAATATTAAAATGTCAATCTATCTCATTACAAGCAACAGTTATTACTTGCTACCATTACCATACTAAAAAGGTAAATTAAAAGATAATTATCTAGCACTCATTTTTGTTAATGTGAAATTACTCATAATAGCCTAGTAACTTCAATATCTAAAAGTTAATGAGTATCTATGTAATAGTAAGCATTGTAGAGATTATTTATTTTCATTCTTTCTATGTATGATTTTTTTTGGGTAAATTTTTAAAAATTTTAGACTTAAATACAAAGTGAGAAAAGAAGGGAAAATTGCCATATACAGAGCAGACGTTAAGAGAGGATTCAACAAAAAACAAATTTTAATTTCAAGAAAATCTGTACAATAAATACTACATAGTTTCAAAGCTGCCCAGCTTTTTTTTGCTTCTTTGTTTTCTTTTGTTCTCTGC
Organism: Sminthopsis crassicaudata; assembly: GCF_048593235.1. NCBI lineage: Eukaryota > Metazoa > Chordata > Mammalia > Dasyuromorphia > Dasyuridae > Sminthopsis > Sminthopsis crassicaudata. The sequence continues at coordinate 143,096,723 of NC_133618.1, read as the reverse complement.
TGTGAACTTTTTCTTCCTCCCACCACCCCAAGAAGGCTGCTTAAATTAAGCAGAGATAAATGTATGTATACATAAATATCACACATATACCCTCATAAACATATATGTAAGACCACATCATGTTTATTTACTCCTATCATCTGTTTCTCTGAAGATGGCTAGTATCTTCCTCCATAAATCCAAGATTTTCTGTTTTTCTAAATCCACCAGCTTATCATTCTTTACCTCACATCAATATTCCAACCCAGTAACATACTATCTGAAGGGGAAGTTTCTATGAAAATTTCCCTCCAATTTTTTGCATTTTTTCTATTCTTTGTTATATGTATTATTTATATAGGAAAAATTTTATTTAAAATAATCAAAATTACCCTTTTTACTCACCAACAATGCTCTCCCATTATAATATCTGCGATTTTTAAAAAAAAAGGTATTTCACATAGGTCATGTGTCCTTACACTACATAGGAGACAAACATGGGAGCTGGGCCACAGGGGCAATACTGGGAAAATGCTGAGAAAAGCAGCAACAGAACCTTGGTGTCCATTTGGTATAACAAATATAGAAAAGTATCCATTATGCAGGGATTGACAACAATATTTTAGCTTTCAAAGAGCAAAAATGGGACTAAAAAGAAATGTGTATATTCCGTTGTCAGGTCTAAGGAATAGGTTAGGAAAAAAGGAAAATGGAGAGCAGAAAGGTTGGAAGTGACAGAAGGAAACCCTTGGGAGCAATGGCAGAATGCTACCAGTCAGTATTTTAGTGCCACTCAGCATTTCCTAAGAGATGCTGAGGAATCAGTAAAGAAAAAGGGAACAATTACTGAATAAGGATGGTGATGGAAAAGACAAGTGGGAAAATTGTCTTATGGAATTTAAGAGAGTCCTTGGCATAGACTTCTTGAAGACTGGAGTACCAAATACATAGCGTGCTAAGCAACAAGAGTAAGCAAGGCAGTGCTAGTGCTCAAACAAGTGAGCAGTGAATTAATATTAACTGCTACATTCATATACCATAATTTATTTAGCCATTCCCCAACTGATGGGCATCCACTTAGTTTCTGGTTTCTTGCCACAAACATTTTTGCACATGCTATACTTTCTTTTTAAGAGACATTATCATTATTGATGAACTCTGGATCAAACTATTGCTTTTTGCCATCCTCCTGCATTTTCACCCTTTTCTTTCTCTTCTAATGTTTGATTACTCTAGGTCCTTTCCTTCCCCCTAGATGAGCTGGCTTATTTCCCTCTTGACCCCATTTGTCCTTCCCTTCTTGCTTATCCTAGTTCCCTCCTTTGATCCTCCACTCATTATTTTGTTTCCTTTATTGCTAAATGATTTTCCTAAGTTAAAGTACTCTCTGCTATTCCCCTCCCGCCCTCCTCATTTTCCTTGATGAAACAGCAACTGGAGAAGAGTGATCAAGATCTCCTGCGTACTATTCTTTATCCCTGGCTAGCTCAAAGACGTTAACAGATGACAACATCTATATCTCTATTCCTTATCCTGTTTTGCTTCCCAAAAGTCAAAAGTGGAGAAATGGAATAGGCCCCAGAAGGGCCTTTGTTAATTCCTGTGTAGGCAGCTAATTGCAGGGGGCAGAAAAACAAGATGTTATTGCCCACTCAGCCAGGTGCAGGAGGCCTGGGTACTATTAACATTTTCAAAATCTGGGATCTCAGGAAAGACTTGTTAGAAACCAGATGTTTCAAAATCTGGGACCCCAGAGAGGCCTTGTTTAGCTTCAAACTTTTGATACATCCTAATGGTTGAACAGTAACCTCCCCTGGGAGGGGATAATCATTGCCTTATTCTATAAATACCCATCAGTAGCTACTTCATCTGATCAATCCATTTCCTGATGCTGTTTTGTTCAATCTGCTTTTATGACAATAAAGTCCCTTCTTTTGAGAAACAAGTTCAGTCTCTTGGTAATTCTTACTGATTGAACCTCCAATATGAATAATACTATAAATCAGAGGTGATTGGGGAGGTAAATGAGGGAAGTGGCTATGTGGAAATTTTACTGATAAGATGCAGAATTGATTGCAGTGGGTAAAAGACTGAAAATGAAAATCAAGGATAAACAAGGTTGTGGAGCTGAGCACAAGGATAATGAGATTTTCAACAAAAGTTTATAGGAGAAAAAAGAATGAATGAATCTGTTGAGTCTGAGATGCCAATAGGACATCCAAAAGGAGATGTACAGCAGGAATAAGTGATTAAGGATTGGTCAATGAGATTAGAATTATTTCAAGTAGAGAATTTATCTACATGGAAACAAGGACTGAACCATTAGGACCTGATGTGATCAAGAAAGACTAAAGAAAACAGATTTCTAAATGCCATACTAATATTGGTTCTATTTACAGAAACTAATTTAGTAGCCCAGTTCTCCACTTTTCATAAACAATTTACAAAGACTGACAGACAGGGGCAAATATGTGCAAATAAGCATTCATCCTGAAAAGAAGCAAGTTAGATCCTATTTGTGTATAACCATATCAAATAATCATGCTGCTGTATTTACTGTCATCTAGAGTAAACTGGCTGTGTTTATCTTTCCACTGGTGCCTTTGATTTGAACTTTGTTTCTTTTTTTAAGGCATGGGCATTTGAAAGATACTCAGTAATTTTGATTACATCTTTATGCCATGGCCTAGAGGATCTCAGACTTCCCCATCTCTCGTCTGGAAAACTGTGTTAGAGAGAACTTTGGGACCACTTACAGCTTAGTGGCTGAAGATGAAAGATGGAGGATCTAGGAAAAGAAAATGAAAAGGAACAGAAAAGTAAATTAACTAGTAGAGAACAGTGTCATATAATTCAATTATAAATACATTTATTGAGCACATGCTATGTATGAGCACTGTGGTAGGTGCTGGGGTTTTGGTTACAAGGGAAAAACAATACAATCCCTCCCATTAGATAGTTTACTAGAAAGAGACATGGAGACAGAGAAATAATTTCAGGAAGGAGAGGTAAAAGTGAGAAAGAAGTCCATGCAGGACCAAATGAGTGGAGATAGAAAGTTAAATATAGGGAACAGCTAGTAGAACAGTTTGTTACACAGAACACAGGATTGAAGAGAAGGAATAGGTGGAAGCTAGGTTATAGAAGATGTCAGGCTGAGGTATTATTCTAGAACCACTGAAGATTTATAATTTGGAATATGATACAGTCAGAGCTGTATTCCATGAATATCAATTTGATAACTAGGTGGAAGAAAATTAAGAGAGAAGCTGATTAGGAGGATATTTTGATAATCTAGACCAGGGGTAATATTAGGGAAGAAGCTATCTAAGTAGAGAAAAAGGGATGGGGTAGAGTTGACTGGGTTGGGAGAAAGGGGGATACTGGTCAGAGGCAGGGGAAAAACAAATAATACCTCCAAGTATGGTGGTATAATCAACAGAAATGGAGAAGTTTGGAAAAAGGATTTAGGTATAGGGAGAATACAGACCTCTTGAATCTGAGATGCCTGTAAGTCATCTTTGTAGAGAAATCCATCAGAAAAAAGGAAGTGGATTTTGTTAAAATATGCAGATAAATTAAGTAAGAAATGGATATTAGATTTAGTCAATGTATTCAAAGTTGTGAGAACTGAAGAAAGAGCTTGAAGCTAAGGATTAAGGTGGAGAAGCCTTAAATAATTTGGCCTCTCAGTTAATCAACTTCTTTAACTTCCATTACCAAGATCTTCAATCCATTTAAAGCTACCTATTGGAATAATTAATTTTAGCTCTCAAAACTATCCCAAAATTTCTCTCTTTGTTCATAATTATATTCTATTTGTCCAGCTGCTTTTATTCCTCCTAAATTTATTTTTATCCTCATGGCTATCACTTCCAGGCACGACATACACACACACATACACACACATACATATACATACACACACACACACACACACACACACACACACACACTTTTTTTTTTCCTACCATACTACTTTGGTATTATTCATTTTCCTTTCCAGTCTAAACTTTATGATTGACTAGCTCAATTATATGCCATAATTTTATTTTTTAATCCTTTGCCTTCTTTTTCTATCACTTGTCAAGTCCTTGCCACTTTCCTTCTTCATTTTGACTTACATCTTTGCAGATAAATGCCACACTGAAAAAAGCCATGGAACTTCTGACTAGGTCTATCATAAATTTATACTATCCAATCTCAACTGCCTGAGCCAAACACTGACCTCTTTGATAATAGGAGGGGAAATAACCTAGAGGCCAAAAAACTGTGACAAAGAGCCTGACTGAATGCTATAGATAAAAGAGAGGTGACAAATGAAAAGAAATTATGACAGTTAATGGTGACTGAGTGAAGAAGGAACCCCAAGCAATGAAAGTGATGGCTAGGTAAGATGTGTTTTTGGCAAGATTTAAGGAAAAACAAAGGACAAAAAGATGTACTTTAAGTCACGAGTAACTGACAAAATCTAGCTTAGATTTGTATCCCAGTCTTCTAACTTCTATACCAATACTCAAGAGTTCATGGTATCATTCTACCTTTCTATACATTTATTCTAATAGTGCTGCACTGCTCAAATAATGTCTGGAAATTCCCCAAAAGTCAATTAAAAACTCCCCACAAGAAAGTAAGCTTTACAACTTTAACATTAGAATTCATTTTTGATCTGCATTTTCAAACTGTATTGTTTGGCTTGTCCACCAAAATTTGCCTATAAAGAACTTTTGGCTATTTCAAAAAATCAAATCCATTAAATGGTCAAAGGATATGAACAGACAATTCTCAGATGATGAAATTGAAACTATATCCACTCATATGAAAGAGTGTTCCAAATCACTACTGATCAGAGAAATGCAAATTAAGATAACTCTGAGATACCACTACACATCTGTCAGATTGGCTAAGATGACAGGAACAAATAATGATAATGTTGGAGGGGATGTGGGAAAACTGGGACACTAATACATTGTTGGTGGAGTTGTGAAAGAATCCGGCCATTCTGGAGAGCAATTTGGAACTATGCCCAAAAAGTTATCAAACTGTGCATACCTTTTGCTGCTATTGGGATTATCTCCCAAAGAAATACTAAAGAGCGGAAAGGGACCTGTATGTGCCAAAATGTTTGTGGCAGCTCTTTTTGTTGTAGCTAGAAACTGGAAGTTGAATGGATGCCCATCAATTAGAGAATGGTTGGGTAAATTATGGTATATGAAGGTTATGGAATATTATTGCTCTGTAAGAAATGACCAGCAGGAGGAATACAGAGAGGCTTGGGGAGACTTACATCAACTGATGCTGAGTGAAATGAACAGAACCAGAAGATCGCTGTACACTTCAATGCTGTATGAAGAGGTGTTCTGATGGAAGTGGATATCTTCAACATAAAGAAGATCCAACTCACTTCCAGTTGATCAATGATGGACAGAAATAACTACACCCAGAGAAGGAACACTGGGAAGTGAATGTAAATTGTTAGCACTACTGTTTATCTACCCAGGTTACTTATACCTTCGGAATCTAATACTTAATGTGCAACAAGAAAATGGTATTTACACACATATATTGTATCTAGGTTATATTGTAACACATGTAAAATGTATGGGATTGCCTGTCATCGGGGGGAGGGAGTGGAGGGAGGGGGGATAATTTGGAAAAATGAATACAAGGGATAATATTATAAAAAAATTACTCATGCATATATACTGTGGGAAAAAATGCTAAATAAAAAAAATCAAATCCATGCTCGAAGAATAAAAATTTCCCAGCATATTAAAAAAATGGGTTCAAGGACCTAAGGGCAATTCCAGAAATGTTTTGAGCAATGACAGTATTGCTAAAGTGTGTAACTTCCTAATTTGACAACTTTGAAGAAAACAATATTTATGTGGTTCTGTAAGTTCTGGTCTATTTGTTATTTTAAGAAATAGGAGACTGTGCACAGCTGAAGAATTCAGAAAGAGGAGTCCTTGACCTGATAGAGATAGAAATAACAAGAAGAGAGGGGCATGACTTGTGATTTCACTAATGTAAGTATGTCTGAATGAAAGAATTCCCTTTACTAAAAAAGGATAGCATCTCAGCTACAGTTTCTACAATTAGGAGAGTTGTCCATGGTTTAGAGGCTTGCCAAAGGTCACATATCTACTAAGTGTTAGACTTGAACTCGAACCTAGATCTATGGGGTTCTTCAAAACCAACTTCTAAATTCTGTTTTTCAATCATGTTTGAGATGCTTTGTGACCCCATTTGGGATTTTCTTGGCAGAAATAATGAAGTAAGCCATTTTCTTTTCCAGTTTCTTTTACTGATAAGGAAATCGAGGAGAAAAGAACGAAGTACCTTTCCCAGGATCACAAAGCTAGTGTCTGAGATCAGATTTAAACACAGGAAGATGTCTTGCTGATTTTGGGTCCTTGATGCTCTATCTAGTGTGCCACCTCGCTGACTTTATTTTGTTAAAAAAAAACATGTGAATGTGCAAAAATGTTTGTGGCAGCCCTTTTTTGTAGTGGCAAGAAACTTGAAACTGAATAGATGCTCATTAGTTGGAGAATGGCTGAATAAATTATGGCATATGAATGTTATGGAATATTATTGTTCTATAAAAAACAATCAGCAGGATGATTTCAGAAAGGCCTTGGAGAGACTTTCAGGACCTGATACTAAGTGAGGTGAGTCGAACCAAGAGAACATTATACACGGCAAAAGCAAGATTATGTGATGGTCAGTTCTGATAGACGTGGTTCTTTTCAATGAGGTGATTCAAGCCTGTTTCAATGATCTTGTGATGGTGAGAGAGATCTGTTAGGATTACAAGGTGAGAACTCAGGTTGTCTGGACAGTGACAAGGTGAGAATTCACCTAGTAATCCTAACAGCGATCTATACTCACGAGAGAGGACTGTGGGGACTGAGTGTGAATCACAACATAGTATTTTTCCCCTTTGTTGTTGTTTGCTTGCATTTTGTTTTCTTTCTAATTTTTTTCTTTTTGATCTGATTTTTCTTGTGCAGCAAGATAATTATAAAAATGTGTATAGAAGAATAGAACATGTTTAACATATATTGGATTATTTGCCATTTAGAGGAGGGGATGGGAGGAAGGAAGGGAAAAAATTTGGAACACAAGATTTTGCAAGGGTGAATATTGAAAATTATCTATGCATATGTTTTGAAAATAAAAAAGCTTTAATAATAAAAAATTTAAAAACATGAAATTCATATATATAGGATTTTCAGAGGGGAATGGATCTCTCAGATAAGCAATCCAAAAACCTATATATATATATAAAATTTTTTTTTTAGGCTTGTAGAACTGTTTATTTTTAGAGTTGGAATGGATTTTGAGCTTCTTCATCATACAATGAGGCAAGATTTTCTCCTGATTATACTCCGCCCCCCCTTAAGGCTGGGGTTAAGTGACTTGTCCAGGGTCACACAGCTAGGAAGTGTTAAGTGTCTGAGACCAGATTTTTTTTTTTTTTTTTTTCTCAAAGACAGACTTTTATTAACTCTTTTTGATACCTACAGTGCTTAGCACAGGGCTTGGCACTTAGTAAATTCTTTTTTTTTTTTTTTTAATTATATATATATATATTTTTTATAATATTATCCCTTGTATTCATTTTTCCAAATTACCCCCCCTCCCTCTATTCCCTCCCCCCGATGACAGGCAATCCCATACATTTTACATGTGTTACAATATAGTCTAGGTACAATACATGTGTGTGAATATCATTTTCTTGTTACACAATAAACATTAGAATCCGAAGGTACATGCAACCTGGGCAGACAGATATTAGTGCTAACAATTTACATTCACTTCCCAGTGTTTCTTCTCTGGGTGTAGCTACCTCTGACCATCATTGATCAACTGGAAGTGAGTTGGATCTTCTTTATGTTGAAGATTTCCACTTCCATCAGAATACATCCTCATACAGTATTGTTGTTGAAGTGTACAGTGATCTTCTGGTTCTGCTCATTTCACTCAGCATCAGTTGATTTAAGTCTCTCCAGGCCTCTCTGTATTCCTCCTGCTGGTCATTTCTTACCGAGCAATAATATTCCATAACCTTCATATACCACAATTTACCCAACCATTCTCCAACTGATAGACATCCATTCATCTTCCAGTTTCTAGCTACAACAAAAAGAGCTGCCACAAACATTTTGGCACATATATGACTCTTTCCGCTCTTTAGTATTTCTTTGGGATATAATCCCAGTAGTAGCGCTGCTGGGTCAAAGGGTATGCACAGTTTGATAACTTTTTGGGCATAATTCCAGATTGCTCTCCAGAATGGCTGGATTCTTTCGCAACTCCACCAGCAATGTATTAGTGTCCCAATTTCCCCACATCCCCTCCAACATTTATCATTATTTGTTCCTGTCATCTTAGCCAATCTGACAGGTGTGTAGTGGTATCTCAGAGTGGTCTTAATTTGCATTTCTCTGATCAGTAGTGATTTGGAACACTCTTTCATGTGAGTGGATATAGTTTCAATTTCTTCCTCTGAGAATTGTCTGTTCATATCCTTTGACCATTTATCAATTGGAGAATGGTTCGGCAAAAACCTATATTTTTAAGATGAAGAAAACAAAGATCTTCCTAAGTTCATATAGTCAGCTAGTGATAGAGCTAGGACTGGAATAGATCAACATAATAACACCTATACAATGCCACTTCTGGGCATTCCAGAAGGGCAAAAAGAGCTTGGCAATTCAGAAGTATTAAGATTCTAAGAAATAACTTATTTTGAGTGAGGCCATTCTTTAAATATAGATGACATTAGACTGAAAATAATAAATAATGCTGAGCAATATGAGAGAGCCAACAAGTGCAAAGACATGTAACACTAAGCTTTCTAAATCTAAGTCATGTATTCTCCTTCTTCTGAAACACAAAGGAAATCTACCTTCATTACTCATGATCTTTCCTGAGGTTCCAGCCCAGCAATTTTGAGGATACTGAAGTACAGGAGAGTAATTAACAACATCCTAGATTCCATACAACATTGTTAGTATTCATATTTACCCATCAAACTCAAATCCAAACCCTGTCATATTCCTTTACCTTTGTTGTTATAGACATCTAGGTAATTTGGGGCAGAGAAAATTGTAATGAGTGATGGAAAGCCTGTTGTCTGGCTCTTCCTATACATTCGATACCTGGAAAAGAAATGACAGCCTGTCTGTCCTGTTGTTAAAAGAAAAACTCTCCAGTGACACTTGATGCAGTTAGTATCACTTACCCGGAATCTTGAGCTTCATGGGCTCTGATTATTGATAACAAACTATTGCTTTGCAAAAATTCACAAACTGCAGGATAACTGAAAAAAAAGTTTTTAGAAAATATATTAATTCTGAACTGAAACAATTCTTTTCAGAGTAAGATGGGATGGGATAAAATCATAGCACAGATTTAGAAGCAGAATCTTAAAAGCTATCTAATCCATGCGCCTAATTTTATTAAAATTTTTTTTTCAATGAACAAAAATCAATTCTCCCTCTCCCTACAACAAGAGGGGAAAAATCTTTATAATATACATAGTCAAGCAAGAAAAATCTCACCATCTGTCATATTAAAAAAAAACACTCTAATTCTGAATTGAGTTCATCATCTCTATCAGAAAGTACACTCCTTCATTTTATAAAACTGAGGTCTAAAGAGATTGTTACTCTGATTTGATTTTAAACATCTAATGTAAATCAAGTTATATAACTTTAACAAGACCTTTGGCTTTGTAGAGATCTATGTGATCAATTTATATTTTGGCCATTTAGTATGGTCACATTCCCTTTAAATATATAAATTAGAAGGATTTCTTATGTTCATATTTTTTTTAAAAAGCAAACTAAACTTAACAATATTCATCTTCATTCCCCCTTTTTTCTCTCACTAATTCTTTTTTTTTCTCACTACCTTTTTATTTTACCTTTTGCAATCTCACTTCAGACATTAGTCAACTCAAACTTTCCAAAGTTACTAATGAGCTCTTAAAGTTCTGTAGAAATTCTGAATACAATTTCTATTCCTATCTTTCTGCTGAGTTTTGCTGGCATAAAAGCTGCAGATTTCTGTGGGTTCATTTTACTTTTAAAAAGAAAAAACCAGCACAACTGATCAATATATTGAAAAAATCCAAAAATATGTTCCAATGTGTAACACCTCTATGAAGAGGTAAATTGGAGGTATCTTCTTAATTCTCTTCTTTTAAGTAGTGCTTGATCTTTATAATTTTGTTAAAAATCACTTCTGATTTTTGTTGTGCCACTGTTCTTTTCATTTACATTGTTGGAGTTATTGTGCATATTGTTTTCTTGGCTCCACTTACTTCACTTTGCATTACTTCATGCAGATTTTTCCATGTTTTTTCTGTATCACATACATAAATTCTTATTCCTCACTTAATGTAGCACAATTTTTAATCATTCCTCAAATGGTGGAGTATCTATTTTGTTCCAATGCTATCATAAAAAGTGGTACTACAAACGTTTTGGAAAATGGAGATTTTCTTAGGGGTACATAAGTCCAATAATGAGACTATCTGGTTCAAAGCTTGTGACTTTTTAGTCATTTTATATGAATTCCAATATGTTTTCCAAAATGGCTTTACCACTGTCACAGCTTCATTAACAATGTACTATTAATGTGGTTATCATTCCATAGCCCTTTTAACAATGATTACTGCCATTTTTTGTCATCTTTCCTAGTTTGCAGAATGTAAGGTAAAACCTCAAGCTTATTTTGATTTGCATTTCTCTTATTATTTTTTCATGGAGCATTTTTCCATAAATTTTTTTTTGAAAAATTCTTTGTTCACATCTTTTGATTAGATATCTATTGAAAAATGCTAGTCATATATATTTAATTTTTAAAAATTTATCTTGGATTCTGAACTCTTATCAAAAAATATAATTTTTTTCCTGTGCAACTTTTCAGTTATATGTAATTAAAATGAGCTATTTATTTTTTATAATTGCTTCTATCTCTTGTTTAGTTAAGAATACATCTATACATAGCTATGAGAGATATGTAATCTGCTTTTTAAAAATTTTTAATGGTATATGTAGGTTTATTTTTTAATTTTCTTAATTGAATATCTAGAATTCTCTAATTAGGTTAAGCCATCATATCACCTGGAAAAAATATTGTGTTTGTTCTTCACTTATTTCCTTAACTTTTTTTGGTCTTATTTGTTTATCTCTAGCACTATATCAAATAACAGTGATGATAATGGCCATTCTTGATTTATCCTTCTAGCATTTTGCAATTACCAATAATGTTTATTCTAGCTTTTATTTAGATAGATATTACTTATAATGTCATGGGCTAGTTAAAGCAGATAGAGAACTCAGCCTGAAGACCTGAGTTCAAATCCTGCTTCAGACACTTACTGTGTGACCTTGGAAAGTCTGCTTCAGTTTCTTTCTCTGTCAAATGATCTGGAGAAGGAAATAGGAAATGACAAACCATTCCAGTATCTTTGCCAATGAAGAATTGGAAATGACTGAAACTGAACAACAATATCTTACAATATTAAAGTTCAGTTGATTTTTAATGGAAATGGGTATTGTATTTTGTGAAAAATCTTTTTTTCCATCTACTGACATAATCACAATTTATACTGTTTTCACTAGTTTCATAGCCTTTCTTAATAATGAACCATGCTTTCCTGGTATAAAAATCTGCTCATATGATAAAACTGTTTTTGTATTTTATTATAGCTTCCTTGCTGTAGGAAGCTATATGTTAATCATTATTTTTATATCAGTGATTCATTATGGATATTGATCTATAATTTTTTCTAATTTGTTTTCCATAAGTTTGGCTATCAAGATTATATACCTGCAATATAAAAGGAGTTTAATAAGATTCTCTTTTTTCTATTTTTGCAAACAGCTTACATAGTACTAGAAATATTTGTCCTTTGAATGTTTGACATAGTACACTTATAAATCCATGTAGCCTTGGCCTTTTCCCCCTTGGAGTTCACTTATGGCTCAATTTCTTTTTCTAAGATTAGTTTTTTAAAAATTATTTATTTCTCATTTTGTCAGTCTGACTATTATATGCTTATAAATGCTAATTTGATTGAATTTATGTATTTTATTGACCAAAACAGGATAAAAATAAGCTTCTAATAATTCCTTTTACTTGATTTGATTTTCCTTTTTCATTTTTGATACTAGCAATTTTGTTTTCTTCTTTCTTTTTTATCCAGACTGACTGATGATTCATCTATTCTTTCAGCACTTAGCACAGTGCCTGTCACAAAGCAGGCATTTAATAATGTTTATTGATTGATCTATTTCATTATTTCTTCAAAAAAGAAAATCCAGTTCTTATATTATCAATTCAACAGGTTTTTGCTTTCATTTTGGTTAATCACTTCTTTGATTTATTGACCTATTATTTTGTTGATAAAAACAATATTTAAATATATAAAAATTTCCCTAAGAAATGTTCTGGCAGCATTCTAAAAATTCTGGTATGCCATTTCCTTCGAAGAAGTCATCTATTTTTCTATTAACTTGTTTTTTCATTCATCAATTCTTTAAAATTAAGTTTTAAGGCTTTTTTATTAATTATTCAACTGTCCTTTATTTGGTTAAAATGAATTAAGTTCACTTGACACCGAATCTCCTGTCTTTTCTCCATTTTTGTATACTTTTCATCTCATACTCCAATTATGATAAATAAATTTTGCGCATTTCTCTTTCATTTTTGTTTTCTTTTCTAGTGTATCCCCTTTTATTTCCTCTCTTACGACCAAGAAAACAGAATCAAATCACTCCTACTCCCTCTGTTCATCTTTTTAAATTCCCTTTGTGACCCTTGAAGTCATTAGGATTGTGAAGGGAAATAACTTTCTTCCTCTATCAGGACTTCATCATTATTTGATGCCTGTCCAAATGTTTATTTTGCTATGTTTCTCTTGGCTTTTATACTTGCATCTGAAACTTCTACTCAGTTCTGTTATTTTCATCAGATATGCTTAAATGTTACCTATTTCATTAATAATCTGTATTTTTTTTCCTCTCTACAAGATTGTACTCAGTCATGAAGGATAAATTTTTTTTTGTTTTTATTTTAATTTAATTTTATTTTTTTGCCTTTTCAGGAATTACATTCTAAGATTTTCACTCCTTTAGTAATTTTATAGATTTTATGTGATCTTGACTAAAGGTCCTTAGTACTTAAGCTTTCTAGCTGTTTACATTAACTTTTCTTTGATCTATAAATTCTTGATTTCTACTAGGACATTTTTCAATGTTTTCATTTTGGAGATTCTTTGAGAGCCAGTGGATTCTTCCCTGTTTTTATTTTGTCCTTTATTTTAAGTGGATCTGTGCGATATTTATGATTTCTGAAAATGTAAGATCCAAACCTATTTTTGGGGGGAATGCTGGGGCTCAGGATGGGAAAGAATAAGCTGTAGTTAGTACTGAATCTTATGATTTTAAAATTGTTTCTCCATGAATTGTTTTATAGGTTAATGCTTTTTGACAATAGGTACATTATATTTTCTTCTGTTTGTTTTTTCAATATTTTGATTTTATTTTAATATTTCTTTTCTCCTGAAGTTATTCAGTTATTTGATCCATTCAAAATTTCAAGGAGTTGCTGATACTTGGGTAAGGTTTTCTACTTTCCTTTCTGTTCTAAGCTATTTATTTTCCTTCTCAGTCTTTTGTTCAAAGCACTTATTTCACCTATAATTCCATTTAAAAAAAATCTCTCAATTTATTTCTTCCAGGTACTTCCATAGTCCTTAGTTAAAGCCATTTTCCTCCCTGAAGTTCCACTTATAGTTGTTAGGGAATTGTTCTCTTGTGGGTTTATCTCTGGGTTACTGTTTGACTCATGACATTTGATAATCTGTGCCATCTTTTGCTTATTCATGTTTCAAAAGATTAAGCTCCACTCATTCACAAAATTATTGAATAGAGTGGATAGGCTCTTTTTAGATCATGGTCTTTTTTTTTTTTTTTTCTTTTTCTTGGATTCCTGCCATCAGCTTCCATTCCCCAGAAGTATGTGCTCAGAACTCTGTGTTTGGTTGTTTCCAGTCAGGATGCTTCTGCAGTGTTCTGTCCCTGCTGGGGTTTCCCTATTCCAGCTGTTGAAATTCTCTTCAATCCCTCCTGGGGATTCCCCTGTTTACCTGTGCTCATGCTGGTTTCTCTGTCAGGACCTCTCATCTAGTACTCATAGCTTCTGGCTGTCTTTTTTCTTCAGACTTGAGCTGGATAAAGGAGCTTAGTGGATTCTTGATCACGGTTCAATTTTGTATTCTTTTTAAGATCATTGCTGAAGTAAAAGTGGGAGATTTGGTTTCCACTAGGACATTTCATATATCTATATTAACCAGAAATTTGAAGTCAGTCAATAAGCCTAATATATGCTAGGCACCTTACTAAGTGCTGGGGATACAAAGAAAGGGGAAAAATAAGCAAATAAAAAACTATACCTCCAAACACTCTCTAGAAGCTCATGACTTATTTGGGGCAATAGCATGCAAACAAGATATATAAAGGACAAACTGAAGATAATCAATAGAGGGAAGGCACTAGTATTAAGGGGATTCAGAAAGACTTCTTACAAAAGACAGGATTTTAGCTGGGACTTGAAGAAAGTTATGGAAGTGAAGAAATGACGAGATGAGGGAGAGATGTCAGGCATGGGAGAGAATGAGAGAAAATGCTAGAGTTTAGAGATGGAGTCTCTTGTGCAAGGGATAGTCAGGAGACTAGTGTTACTGGATGGCAGAGCCTAAATAAGGGAATAAGTTATAAGATAATTGTATTTATTTTATTATCATTATTTGGGAGACTAGTGTTACTGGATGGCAGAGCCTAAATAAGGGAATAAGTTATAAGATAATTGTATTTATTTTATTATCATTATTTTGCTTCTATTTATTAATGCTGTGTCTTGTTTAAACATAATCTCCTTGAAAGCAGAGATTATTTCATATTTTCTTCTATATCTCTGCTGTATTAAACAGTACCTGCTATATCACAGGCACCAATGCGTATTAATTGCCTGTTTAGTCTTCTCCCAGCAATATGCATTTGTGAAAAACTTCCCCTTCTTATCGAAGTTCTTCCTTCTTTCCTAGCTCCAGTTTACATGCCACCCAGAGACAAATTAATTAGGTTACTTGGGGAGACGTGATATGAGAAAATTCTTAATATGTTCTTATAAATTTACAAACATCTAATATCAGAAGACTAGTCATCAATGTGTGTCTAGATGTGCTAATTTCCAAAACCCTAGGAGAAGTGGTTTTCAAAGTCTTGCTTAGGACACACAAATGCCTTAAATCTGACTTTCATGGCACTTTCTTCCTCACTTTTTTCTCCCACCCACCCACCATAAGAAGTGTTCTTTCTCTCTCTTTTCTAAATTGTCTAATTTGATCTTTTCTTCTACACTTAAAGATTTTTCCTTACAGTTATTTATGTCTTTTTTTCTACTAGATTGTAAACACTTTAAGGGCAGAGGCTGTCATTTTATTTTTCCATTTCCAATGACTTATATATAGTGAACATGATGAATATTGAATTTATGCAAGAGTAACACACCACAGATAGCACAATGCTTGAATAGAAGCATATCAACAGATAAATATTTAAACTGAATAACAAATCTTCATATTTATTTAGCATCCTAAAGTTTACAGATATTTTTTCTCACAATAAACTTGTGAAGTTTACTTCCATTCTGTTAAAAATTTTAAGAGCAAAAGACTAAAAAAAGGACGAAAAAAACCATGTGATGAGTATCAACATCAGAACATGACCTTTAAAACTGCGTGCTGTAGGAAAAAAAAAAAAATATGATTCTAGTGAAGGGCAACAAGTTTAAATGGGTATCTGGGTGTCAATTTTTTTTTTTTTAGGGAAAATAGTTAGGGCTTGAGAATCAAGGCAGAAATGCAATTAATTTGAGATTACTTGGGGGTCTAATTATTCAGTGAGTAAATTTAAAAAAAATTTGTCTTCATGTTGCTCAGCCTCTGGGCAATGTTAGCAGATTCTCATTAGATAAGAGCATGAGGTGGAGAAAGAAAGTGGAAAACATCCAAAGAAAACAGAAATAATTTCATTTTGTCACTTATAAATAACCAGTTAAAAAAAAAGTTGGTGGGAGAATAATGTTCAAAGTATTGCTTAAAATTAAGCTTCTAATTTATCTGAAGATTTTTATCAATGTTTCATCCAAGTGTATTGATAAGTATGTATTACTGAATTGAATATAATTCTAGGTTATTTTTTATTTTTTAAAGTTTTTTGCTATCTTTCCTCTTATTTTTTTCAAGACAACAATAGCAAATAGCTATGATTAATTCAGGAATTTAGTAAAAACCACCAATAATAATAAGCAACATCAGATGTTGTGGGTTTGATAAATATCTAACTAATCCCCCATCCCTTCATCTACAGTATCAAAAAATGAGCATAGATTTGGATTATCTTGAGACACTAAAGGATCCTTAATTAGATTCACCCTACCATACTTAGACAAGAACATAATTAACCTGTTTTAGAAATATTTCACTCTAAGAGCTGAAACATAAAAAACAAAACAAAACAAAACAAAAACACCTGGATAATGCTCAGTTAACCAGAAAACTATATGAGAAGACTTTAGAAAAAGGGAAAAAGAGGAGGTGATTTATGGTTAAGTTTGACAACTTAAACTCTGAATAATGTAGCATATTAAAAGTAATATATCAAATATGAAAATGAATCCACTGGACTTAATTTACTTTTTTAAAAAATAAAATCACAATACAAAAATTATTTAGGTTTACTAATCCTACTTTGTAACTTAAAAAAATGTTTACCTGTAAAAGTAGGAGCACCCTCGGACAGTGTTGTGGCTAAAGTGCTCTATGGTCTTCTCACTGCCATAGTCCTCCAAGGGATCAGACCAAAGCAGGTCACACATTGGTCCAAAAGCTGGAGGTTCCCTAAACCTGTCTAACTAGAAGGCACATAAAAGGCAAAGAAAACCATGAAAACAAAATGATTTTTGGTATTTTCTATGTCAAGTGATTACTCTACCTCCCTTTATTTAGTATAATAAAAGTTAATAGCAACTTCCAACAAGAGTCACATATAAAAAAGCACAAAAAATAAAATCTAGCTTAATATTCTTCTTTGATAAAATTGTAATTTTATAGGGGCATAAAATAATCCACACTTATTATTTTTCATAGTTATCCCTCCTGATCTTTTCTTTATTCCATTTGATAAATTTTGGGTGCATGGAGTTTTTCTTTACTTAGATTTTTTTTTTTTATTCCTGAGGAAATTGGGATTAAGTGACTTGCCCAGGGTCACCCAGCTAGGAAAATGTTAAGTGTCTGTCTGAGACCACATTTGAACTCAGGTCCTCCTGACTTCAGGGCTGGTGCTCTATCCACTGTGCCACCTAGCTGCCCTATTTACTTAGATATTTTAATAAAAGTTGCAGCAACTTAGGGTTCTTTGGTAACTGCTGTTTTAGGCTTAACAGTTTAATCTCATCATTATATAGTTGAGAAAAATGAAGCAGAAAAGGTCTTATTTTAATTTCCTCTAATTATCCCAATCCCTTTTGGATTCCCTTTCATAGGGTCCTAAACACTACTGGGCTTATCAGTCATTAAATGTTTAAGCCCCTACTATGTGCTAAGTGCTAAAGATACAAAAAAAGGTAAAAGCCAATCTCTGCCCTGAAGAGCTCACATTCTAATGGGAGAGACAACATATGAACAAGCTATATACCAGATAAAACAGAAATAACCAATGGAAGGAAGGCCCCAAAATTAAAGGGGTGGGAAAGACTTTCTGTGGAAGATGAAATTTTAGTTAGGACTTGAAACTACTTGGAGGAAATGAAGAGGGAGAGAATCTCAGATATGCAATAGTGCCAATAAAAATACCCAGAGTCTGGTGATGGAGTATTTTTTTTTAAGAGCAAGGAGGCCAAAATGATTGAATCATAGAGCGTATATGGGGAATTATGAGGGAGAGAGTGTAAGGTAGAAAAAGACAGGAAAGATGGATATGTAGTACAGATTATGAAGATTTTTAAGCACGAAGCAAAAGATTTTATGTTTTATAGGGAGCCACTGGAATTTACTGAATTGATAACATGGTCAGACCTGTGCTTTAAGAAAACTACTTTGGCAGGTGAATGAAGGAGGGACTGGTGTAGATAGGGAGGGAGTAGCAGGGGGTTTAAACAGCAGACTATTGAAATAGTCCTGGCATGAAGTGATGAGGGCCTTCATTAGGGTGGGAATAGTGCCAGAGAAGAGAAGGAATCATATTATAAGAGATGTTAAAAAAAAAGTAAAATTGATGGACCTTAGCAACCGACTGGATACAGGAATGGGTAGGTAAGAAGCAGTAAGTCACAGATGACATCTAGATTTTGAAGCTGTGTGACTGATAGGTCATGTCCTCCTTGTGGTGATGCTTTAGAAATATTAGGGAAATTTAAAAGGTGGGAAGACTGGGGAGGAAAGATAAGGAGTTGAATTTTGGACAGGCTTAGCTTAAGATATATATTGGACATCCACTTCAAGATGTCTAATAGGTAATTGGTGATGCCTATTAGAGGAAATCAATAGAGAAGTCAATAGAGAAATAAAGGCTAGATAAGTGATCCGAGAATCATTACCACAGAAAATGATTAGATCCTTGGGAGTTAATGACATTAAAAAAAAAATAACAACCCACCACAGAAGAAAAGAAAAATGCCTAAATCAGAACTCTATGGGATACTCATGGATACCCTAGAGGAAAATGCAGCAAAGGAGATTAAGGAGTCAGACAGGAAGGAGGGAAACCAAAAGAGATCTGTTTCACAACTTAGAAGAAAGTACTAAGGATACTAGCCAACTACTACCTATCACCTGAGGCTCCAAAAAGGCAGTAGCATAAGCAATGGCCACACCCTTATAAAATCATTTTGGCAGAGGGGCTAAACTAGGTTGAAGGTAATCAATGGACATTAGACTCATTGGTGAGGTAGAGAGAGGTCTACTCCAACTATGTGAAGACTTCCTCTGTGGAATAGACAGATAAGAACAATTTATTCCATTAGCTATGAAGACATATTATAGTTTCTTAGAGCCATAGGTGAAAACTGGGTGGCAGGTAGATACCAAAAGTGAAAAGCAGCCCTGAAAAAAGGCTTGGTAGAACTCATTCTAGAGGTACAGTTTGTGTACCCCACAGCATAAGTCATACAACAACAGTAAAATAGTAGCAACATAATGACAATAATCTTACTTATATTAATATGTTAGTGACCTGTGATATTTTTCAGTGCTTAGTATTCTCATCATGGATACTCCCTTCTTCAGCAAAAATTGAAACAATGGCCACTCATCCATGATTTAATAGATAAGAAGAGTAGATAATATAGGGAAATGGCTACTTACTCTCCTAATGTCATCTAAAGAGTTGATTTCTGGAGACAGTCCTCCATGTACACACAAAAACTGCTGGTTTAAGAGGGCAGCAAGAGGAAGACAATCGAATGTATCCATGCACGCATCATATATCTGTTCTGAATATTTGATTCGACCTAATGGAAAAGGAAAATAGTGTTAGAAGAAAAGGGAATGAGAAAAGAGTAAAAAGTTTATCATATAGTTAAATAGGCTAATTAGAAGTATGTAATACAGTTTCAAGCCTGTTTGTTTTCATTAAAACAATATGCCAGGATTTTGGCAAAACTGTCTGAATAGACAAACCAGAATTAGAAGCAAGGGAAAGCAAAAAGATTAATTCTTGAAAAACTCAGTATTATTAACAAAAACAAAAACAATCCCACTCTAATCATGGTCTGATGGATTTTTGCTGAAAGACATCTGCCACATCTTGAAAGGATAAATCTTAAATCATTTTGTGCAGGAAGTCTGTGAATATTCTCTCAAAACAGATCTGATGAGAATGGCTAATAAAAAGAAATTCAGCAACTCATACTAAAAAAAAACCAACACATTTTTTTCCTTGAATTACATTTAAGCTCTGAACTATCTCCTTCCTTCCTTTCTTCATAGATCTTTTGTAGTATCTATAATACTTAGAACACCTTAGCTATTCACAGTTATTATCTGAACAATATTACTATTACTACATATCATGTTCTCTTGGTTTTTTTGCTCATTTCACTTTTTAAATGGTTGGTAGAATTATAAATCCATTGGGTCCTGAAGCTTTTTTCTTAGAAAATTCATTTATGGTCTATGCAATTTCTTTTTCTAAAACAGACTTATTTAGATACTTTATTTCCTTTTCTGTTAATTTAAGCACTTCGTATTTTATAAATATTCTTCCATTTTAAATTGTTAAATTTTGTGAAATATAACAAGGCAAAATGGCTCCTAATAATTGCTTTGCTTTTATTTTTATCAATGGTATGTTCATCTTTTTCATGTTTGATACTAGTGATCTGATTTTCTTCTCTCTTTTAAAATTATTTTTAAACAATTATCTATTTTATTGTTTTTTAACCCATAAAAGCAACTCCTAGTTTTATTAACTCAATAGTTCTCTTACATTCAATTTTATCAATCTCACCTTTAAATTTTAGGATTTCCAATTTGAAGTTTAACTGGGGATTTTTAACTTCCTTTTTCTAGTTTTTCTTTTTTTTTTTTTTTTTTTAACTACACAACCAATTCGCTGGGCTGCTTTTTCTTTACTGATGTAAGTGTTTAGAAATAGAAATTTTCTTCTCATTATTCCTTTTTATGGCATTCCATTGGTTCTGGCATATTGCCTCATTACTATCATTCTCTTTAATAAATTTATTGTTTATGTGATGTGTTCTTTAACTCATTCATTAAGATCTTATTTTCAAAATATATGCAAAGATAGATTTCAAAATTCATCCTTGCAAAACCTTGTGTTCCAAATTTTTTCTCCCTCTTTCCCCCTCCACTCTTGCCCCCAGTGAGGAAGTAATCCATATGTTAAACATGTGCAATCTGTCTATATATATATATTTATATATTTCCACAATTATCATGCAGCACAAGAAAAATCAGATCAAAAAGGAAAAAATGAGAAAGAAAATAAGATAAACATATATAATATGTTTATTTAACATATATAACATAATAAAAGAAAACAAAAAAGCAAATAACAAAAAGAGTGAAAATATATGTTATGATACATTCAATCTTCACAGTCCTCCTGGACACAGATGGCTCTCTCCATCACAAGTCCATTGGAACTGGCCCTGAGTCACCTTGCTTTTGAAGAGTCAAATTCATCACAGTTAATAATCACATAAATTTGTTGTTGCCATGTAAATGATCTCCTGGTTCTATCCACTTCACTTAGCATCCATCAGTTCATGTAAGTCTCTCTAGGTATCTCTGTAATCATTCTGCTGATCATTTTATAGAACAATAATATTCCATAAAATTCATATACTATAACAACTTATTCAGCCACTGTCCAATTGATGGGCATCCACTCAGTTTTCAGTTTCTTGCCACTACAAAAAGGTTTGCCCATTTTTGCACATGTGGGTCCCTTTCCCTCCTTTAAGACCTCTTTGGGATATAAGCCCAGTAGAAACATTGCTGGGTCAAAGGATATGCACAGTTTGATAGACCTTTGGGTAGAGTTCCAAATTGCTCTCCAGAATGGATGGATTAGTTCACAATTCCACCAACAATGTATCAGTGCCTCAGTTTTCCCACATCCCTTCCAACATTCATCATTATCTTTTCCTGTCATCTTAGCCAATCTGAGATGTGCGTAGTGGCATCTCAGAGTGGTCTTAATTTATATTTCTCTAATAAATAGTGATTAAGAGCATTTTTTCATATGACTAAAAATGGTTTCAATTTCTTCATTTGAAAACAGTTTATTCATATACTTTGACCATTAATCAACTGGAGAATGGCTTGCATTCTCATAAATTTAAGTCAATTCTCTATTTTAGAAATGAGGCCGTTATCAGAACCCTTAGATGTAAAATTTCTCCTAGTTTTCTGCTTCCCTTCTAATCCTATCTGCATTTGGTTTATTTGTTCAAAATTTTAAAGATAATATAATCAAACTTATCCATTTTGCATTTCATAATGTATACTAGTTTTTCTTTGACCATAAATTCCTTCCTTCTCTACAGATGTGAAAAGTATACTATCCTTTGTTCTTCTAATTTGCTTATGTCTAAATCAAGAACACATTTCAACTCTATCTTAGTATAGAGCGTTGGGTATAGGGCAATGTCTAGTTTCAAGCCATACCAGTTTCCAATTTTCCCAGCAATTTTTTTCAAATAATGAGTTCTTTTCCCAGAAACTGGAGTCTCTGGGTTTAGCAAACATTAGATTATTTATTCTTGTGAACCTAATCTATTTCAAGGATCAACTACTCTATTTCTTAGCCAGTACCCAATGGTTTTGATGACTGCTCCTTTATAATATAGTTTTAGGTTCAGTACAGCTAGGCCATTCTCCTTTGCATTTTTCATTAATTCCCTTGAAATTCTTGACCTTTTGTTTTTACAGATGAATTTTGTTATTATTTTTTCTATATCTGTAATTTCTTGGCAGTTTGATTGGATTAATTTCGGTAGGATTGTCATTTTTATTAATTAATTAGTTCAGCCTACCTATGAACACTTGATATTCTTCCAATTAGTTAGATCTGACTATTTATGTGGAAAGTATTTTGTAATTATGTTCATATAGTTCTTGACTTTGCCTTGGCAGGCAAACTCCCAAATATTTTATATTATAGACAGTAATTTTAACTGGAATTTCTCTTTGTATCTCTTACTGCTGGATTTTGTTGGTAACTTATAGATATGATGATGATTTGTGTGGACTTATTTTGTATCCTGCAACTTTGCTAAAATTGTTAATTTGTTTCTAGTAGTTTAATTGATTTTCTAGGATTCTCAAAGTATACCATAAT
Organism: Sminthopsis crassicaudata; assembly: GCF_048593235.1. Taxonomy (NCBI): domain Eukaryota; kingdom Metazoa; phylum Chordata; class Mammalia; order Dasyuromorphia; family Dasyuridae; genus Sminthopsis; species Sminthopsis crassicaudata. Next base: position 143,073,792 of record NC_133618.1, on the reverse strand, counting down.
AAAATCTGCAAATAAGAAAAAAACAAATTAAAGGACTTAGAGTATTTGTTACTCTAAGTCCTTTAATTTGTTTTTTTCTTATTGCTAAAGCTAAAATTTCATACAATATTAGATAGTAATAGTGATAGTGGGCAATCTTATTTCACCCCTGATCTTTATTGGGAATGTTTCTAGTTTATTCTCATTACATATGATACTTGCTAAATTGGACACTGAGTGGAGCCCATCAATTGGAGAATGGCTGAATAAATTATGGTATGTGAATGTTATGGAATATCATTGTTCTGTAAGAAATGATCAGGAGGATGATTTTAGAAAGGCCTGGAGAGACTTACATGAACTGATGCTGAATGAAATGAGCAGAACCAGGAGATCATTGTACATGACAACATCAATATTATATGATGGTCAATTCTGATGATCGTCACACTCCAACAATGAGATGACTGATGCCAGTTCCAATGATCTTGTGATGAAGAGAGCCATCTATACCCAGACGCAGGACTGTGGGAAATGAATGTGGATCACAATATCACATTCTCACTTTTTTTGTTGTTGTTCACTTGCATTTTGTTTTTCTACTCATTTACTTTCTTTTTTTTTTGATTTGACTTCTCTTGTGTAGCAAGAGAATTATATAAATGTTTATACATATTGGATTTAACATATTTAACATATATTGACTTGCTTGCCATCTAGGGGAGGGAGTGGGAGGGAAAGAGGAGAAAATCTGAAACACAAGGCTATGCAAGAGTCAATGTTATCAAATTATCCAATATTTGGTTACACATAGACATAGGATTGATAATACTTTATTATCAATGGTATGTTTTTTTTCTAACGTAGTTTCCTTGTCAATATCTTCTTTAAATCTATTTTAGCTTTAATTTTATCTGAGATCATGATTGCTATTGCTAATTTTTTTTTTTACATCAGCTGAAGGATAATAAATTTTACTTCAGTCTTCCATTTATTTACTTGAAGCAAGTGGGGCTAAGTGACTTGCCCAAAGTCATACATCTAGGAAGTGTTACATATCTGAGGTCATATTTGAACTCAGGGCCTCCTATTTGCAGAAATGGTGCTCTATTTGCTATGCCATCTAGTTCTTGTACCAGTCTTTTATTTTAAATCAATAAGTATCTTTTATTTTTAAATATGTTTCTCGTAAACAACATAGTAAAAGTCTGTTTTTTTTTTTTTTTTTAATTCATTCTGCTATCTGTTTCTGTCTTATGGCCAAGTTCATTCTGTTTATATTCAAAGTTATAATTACTAGTTACATATTTCCCACAATGCTATATTTCTTTCTTTCTCTTTTTAACTTAACCCTCTTCAGTTGTATAATAAACTTCTGGCCATTCTCCTTAATCTGCCCCCCTTCTAAGTGTCCTTTCCTTATTCTGTCCCCTCACCTATTTCTCTGTAAGTTAGGAAGATAATTAGTATATAAATAGAATTATAGATAAGGCAAGTATCCCGAAAGAAACAATTCAAGAATAGTGGAGCCACAATCAGAATAACATAAGATTAGCAGCTTCTACATTAAAGAATCCTGCCTAGGAATGATATTCTGGAGACCAAGGGGAATAAGATTACAACCAAAAATCACTACCCAACAAAATTGATTATAATCTTTCAGAGGAAAAAATGGTCATTCAATAACATAGAGGATTTAAGAATTTGTGATGAAAAGATCACAGCTAAAAGGAAAATTTGATTTTCTAATACAGGACTCCAGAGAAACTTAAGGAGGCAATCAGGAAAGTGATATCATAAGGGACTTAAGGTTTATCTGTTTACATTCCTACATGGAAGGATACTTGTAACTCACCACAACTTTTTTGCTGTTATGGCAGGTTGAAGGAGTATATATATAGACATAGGACACAGGTGTGGGTTGAATATGAGCATGAAAAAATAAAGGGAAAGGGAGAAATGGAATTATCTGACATTTAAAAAGAGACAAGAAAAAGCTTTTAAAAGTAGAGGGGAAGAGAGGAGTGAATGAACCTTTCATCAGAATTGGCTTAAAAGGAAAATAACATATACACTCAATATGAATATAAAAATCTATCTTACTCTACAGGAAAATAGGAAGGGGAATGTGATACAGGAAGGAGGGAGGATGATAGAAGAGAGGATATATTGGGGGAAGAGGTGGTCAGTAGCAAAACACTTTTGAGGAGGGACAAGGTAAAAGGAGAGAGAGAGAGAATAAATAGGAGGAAATACAATTAGTAAAAATAATTATTAAAAGAATTTTGAAGTAAGTTTCTCCGATAAGGCCTCATTTCTCAAATATATCTATATAAAAAATAAGAGCTATGCCCCAATTGATAAATGATCAAAATATATGATCCATGCCTAAAGGGCTACACATTCATGCATATCCTTTGACTTAACACTACTACTAGACATGAATATCAAAAGATTGGGAAAAAACAGAAAAAAAAATCAAAAGAAAAATGATATTTATGTACAAGAAATATTCATAACAGCTCTCTTCTCAGGGCAAAAATAACCCCTGGAAATTGAAGGAATGACCATCAACTAAGAAATGGCTCGATAAACTATGATATGTTTGTGATGGAATATTATCATTTTCTGGGAAATGCTCTTGGGGGGAAAACCCCTGGAAAGTCTTCCATGAACAAAGTAATAGCAATGTTCTAGGATGATCAGCTATAAATGACTTTGCTATTCTCACTAGTACATTCATCCCCAACTATTCTGAAGGGTTTATGATGAAAAATCCTTTTCATATTCAGAGAAGGAACTTGATTATATTGAATCACTCTTTCTCTCTTTCTTTTCAACCTAATTTTTCTTGAGGCTTTTTATTTTCCTTAGATTGGGAGACCCTATCTTTTCTTTCACAACTTGACTTTTATGGAAATGTTTTCCATAACCTCACATGTGATTTCTTAATTGTGGATGGAGAGAACCTAGAACTCAAAAATCTTAAAAACAGTGGCAGCCAGGTGGCACAGTGGATAGAGTGCCACCCCTAAAGTCAGGAGGACCTGAGTTCAAATCTGACCTTGGACACTAAAATTCCTTTGTGACCCTGGGCAAGTCACTTAACCCCAATTGCCTCAGCAAAAAAATAAAAATAAAAAAATACTTTTGAATGTAACTGGGGAAAAATATTAAATAAATAAAAAGAGAAAAAAAAGAATTACATATAATGTTTTCCTATATAAGAAGTAAACACTTTGACTTTATTAAATCCCTTATGATTGACTTGGTCTTTCATGTTTACCTTGTTTCTTCTGATTTTTGCAGGGCAAAATCTCCATTTAGTCCAAGTCTTTTCCTCACAAATACCTAAAAGTCCTTTAGTTCATTAAATATCCTTTTTTAAAAAAAATAGGGTATAATACTCAGCTTTGCTAAGTTATTCTTAATAGTTCCTTTGTTCTTTGAAATATTATGCTCCATGCCCTTCTGTCTTTTAAGGTAGAAGCTGCTAAATTTTGTGTTATTTCACATCATTTAAATGTTTTTCTTTCTAGTTCCTTGTAAAATTTTTTCCTTGATCTAGAATCTTTAAAACATAGCTAGAATGTTCCTGTGAATTTTGTTTTGGAATATCTTTCAGGTGGTAATTGGTGTTTTTTTTTTTAATCAATTCTTATTTTATTCCCTATTTCTAAAACTTCAGAGAAATTTTCCTTAAAAATTGTAGCCTCTACTGATTATGACTGTTAGATACTCCAATAATTCTTATATTGTATATTTTTTACCTGTTTTCCAGGTAAGTTGTTTTCAATGAGATTCTTCTCATTCTCTTCTATTTTTTCAATTATTTTGATTTATAATTTCTTAGTATCTTATGACAGCTTCTCACAGCTATTCCTTATCCAATTCTAATTTTTAAGAAGTTATTTCCTTCCTTAAGTTTTTTTGATTTCTTTTTCCAGTTGGTTGACTTTCTTTTCAACATTTTCTTGGATTACTCTTATTCCACCCCCTCTCCCAATTTCTCCTCAATCTCTTTCATTTGATTTTTAAAGTCCTTATTAAGCTATTCCAAGAATTCCTTTTGGTCTTGTGATTATCTTACATTCCTCTTTTGAAGAAGTAGCCATTTGATTCCACTATCTTCTTCTGAGTTTGAACCTAGATCTTTTCTAACATTTTAGTAATTATCTACAATTGCACACTTTTTTTAAAAGCAGCTTCTTTCTTCTTCTTCTTCTTCTTTTCTAAAGGTTTTTATTTTCAAAGCATATGCATGGATAATTTTCAACATACACCCTTGCAAAACCTTGTGTTCCAAAATTTTACTTCCTTTTCCCCCATCCTTTCAAGTAATACAACAAGTAGATCCAATATATGTTAAACGTGTAATTCTTTTTTTTTTTTTTTTTTTTTTTTTTGGCTGAGGCAATTGGGGTTAAGTGACTTGCCCAGGATTATAGAGCCAAGAAATGTTAAGTGTCTGAGGTCAGATTTTAACTCAGGTCCTCCTAACTTCAGGGCTGGTGCTCTATCCATTGTGCCACCTAGCTGTCCCTGAAATTCTTCTATACATATTTCCACAATTATCATATTAAAGCAGCTTATTTCTTGGCTGGTAAGTTTGTATTAAAGTTGGACCCTAGTCTCAAAGTGTGAGTGTCTCAAATTTCAGGTTTTTCATATTATTGTTTTCTGAGTTCAATCTGGACATCCTCATGAGCTTCAACCAGGACCTCTAGCAACATTATCACCTCAAATACTCTTAATTCAAGCACTCCCTACTATGGCTAAAAGATTTAAGCCACTCCTCTAATCTGGAACCAAAACTACGGACTCTCCTTTCCTACAAGTGACCACAGCCAGCAGGATCCCACTCCTTTTCAAATACACTCACTAGTGTGTGCTCACTCCTTGCTTACAGCCTGGGAACTCATCCAGTGTATCTGAAACCCACATCCAACACCAGAAAAGGACCCTGCAATTTTCCCCCACCTGCTGAATGAGACACTATCCATAGACTTAACTTCCTTAAGTTCCTGAAGCTATCAACATAGCTGCCCCCAGGATTTATACTTTGTTTATCTGCCCCAAGAATTTGCACTTCAATCAGGTCAAAGTACACATCCTAGGAGGTCAGGACTTTTTAAATGTCCTTCCAAGCTGTGTTAAGCTAGACAACTACTTTAACCCAATCTTTATTTCTGGCTCTCTAAAGTTACTTTGAGTCAATATTTTAAATTATTTGTGAAAGAATCTGTGAGAAACAGGTCATTTCAGCTTTACTCTGTTATCATCCTAGAATCCTCTCCAGCAAGTCACATTTCCAATCCCTAAATCATTCTTTGAAAGCCTCAGTGATAGGGAGCAGATACAAAAGAAAAAAGCCATTATCTTATCCAAATTATCATTTCCCCCTGAATTCATTCTAAAAACAATGTTGATTTTTGTTAGCAAACCTAAAAATCAGTTTTCTCTTATCTATTAAGTTTTTGTTGAATTGTGTAACCAAAAATAATCAAATTTAGAAAAAAAGGGCCAGTTTGTATGAACTGTTCTAAATTCTAAATCTTTAGTTTTCATATATAAGTTATAAGTGTAAAAGCACTAGGTTTTCAATTACATAATGACAAAAAAATAAATCTGAGGAGACTGAGTAAGCAAACTGAAATTTTACTTTCTGCTTTTTTCTAGAACAAAACAAATACTAAAATCTAGTATGTGAAAAACAAAGGATGGGAAATGTTTCTAACTAATAAAAATCACTGAAATGTAAAGATTTCCTCCCAATTTAGGTACTTTAAGGGGGGGGAAGGAATAAAGTCAATTATTTATTTCAGCTGTAAAAAGATCCAGCTGCACAATCTAGAGCTAAATGTCATTTGGTATTAATTACAGGGTACTGATTCTAAAATTCCATGCGGCCCTTTTAAGAGAGATCAGCCTATCAATAAAAAAGAGTTATGCAAGCATTTCCACTCTTTCTGTTATTGTATGCTTACATTTTTTTTTCCTTCTCAGGTTTTTTTTTTCCTTTCTTTCTAGATCCAATTTTTTCTTGTTGTAGCAAAATAATTGTATAAATATGCATACATATAGTGGATTTAACATATTTAACATTTATTGGACTATCTGCCATCTAGGGGAGAGGGTTGGGGGGAAGGGGAAAAGTTGGAACAGAAGGTTTTGCAAGAGTCAATGTTGGAAAAATTACCCATGCATATTTTGTAAATAAAAAGCTATTAAAAAAAAGTGATGTAGAACAGCATGCAGATATCCCTTATGCAGGAATGAAGCAAAAACAAAAAAAATAAATTCAAAACTCTAACAACCCTGTAATTGCATTGAGGTGATTTTTTTTTTTTCAAACTCAATGATATATAGGAACTAAAGGAAAACAATAGACATTTAAAGAAAAGCAAACCAGTGTGGAATTTTCTCCCAAAATAATTTTGCTTTGCACACACATTACATTAAAATCAATTTAAAAAGCAAATAAAACTCCAGAAATGAAAAATTCCATACAGAAGACACTATGTCTCACTATACCTTTCTCACTTCTTCCCAAAAAAGGTTCATTTAATGGTCAGTTAATAATTTAGTTAGAACAGAGAGAATTGGGGTAAAATTTCATTGAAAACAGCAAAATACACTTCAATTCTGACTAATATAGGTAGCTTTCTTCACCACTAACCTAAAGTCTAATAGGCACAAAACCAGAAAATAAATACAAGCAACAATATGTTGAATGTTTAAACTAAGTAGATTGTTCAAAATTATTGTGAAATTTAATCTTATAGTTCCAAGAAAAAAATTCATCATCTTATGCTACCCCCTCATGGGGGTAGAGAAAGGGATTTCTGAAATTTTTTTCAATTTCATTTTCACTTCCACCCATGGCTAAATGTAAAATTGGTTAAAGGTGGATGATACTACTACCACCACCATCACTACCACCAAAAGAGGTCAAAGCTAAGGGAATTATTACTATAATGACTAAAAGTCATCAAGACTTTTAATAACATGAATTGATTATAAATTGGTATTAAATGATGCAGCTAACTCCTCTTCCCAATCATGAGATATTTCTGAATAGAAAAAATGGAATCCAGTGAAAAATTATATAATATTACTGCATACAAAATATAATAAGAACCCCTGCCCCTCCACAGGTAAATAATTATAAAAGGTAGTATCAAAGCAAGTAAAAGGTAACTCAGGGAAATGAAGGTGTTGAGGATGGCAAAGACATTAACCATTTTCTAAATCATTTAAATCCTAACTAGATGGAACACTCTCTTCTCTTACCCCATGACCCTTCCTTCCTTCCCTTTTAAAACTTCACTCTGCTCATAGAAAAATTCCTCACTAAATTATAAAGTTCAAATATTTCACTATTTCTATGGGATTTATGAATGAATAATTCCCGACATTTTCCCCCTCTGCTTCACAGATTTCATGTCTGTTGCCAGAGTTATTACTTTATGGCCATCTGCTTACAAGTAGGAAGTATCATCAGAGGCATAGGATAAGATGCCAACTCTTTAGGAAAGGGGAACTTATTCCTTCTCATAGCTTATTCCTAAAAGTTCTTCTATCCCATCAGAAAAGGAGGGAGAAATTAACAGGGATAAAAGGGAAGGGGAGGAAATATAGGCAGGTTTTGCAATGCATATGTGTGGGCCTGTGAGGATGTCAATGACACTGCTTCTGCTACTGAGGAAACCACTCAGGCTTAAGGAACCTACAGAATTAAGAGTAAAACTATGGCTGCACTACTGTTGCACAATGTGTGTGATGGAAAGCAAACTTGAAATCCTACATTTCAAGAGTCTTGACTTCTTCACCAACAGAGTCATAAGTGACCATGGGCAAGTTTCTTAATTTCTATGGGCTTAATTTTCTTTATATGCAAATAGGATAAGGAATGTTTTCATTTTTTACCTCATAAGGCTGTTGCAAGGAAATGGCTTTGTAAACCTTAAAGCGAAAGAGAAATGTAAATTATATAAACTAAAATACACTGAAGGGAGGAAAAATGGTGGCCTATGTTCAGAATAATATGAAATATATTTTTTCCTTTTGGACAGTCTTTTTTTTTCCCAAAAAAAGAATTTTAAAAAGTTAACTAATTCAGGATGTGAATATAGTTTTTAAAAGTCCTTTAGATAATTCCCTTTATGTAAACAGGGCAAATCTAAGGTGTCATAATCAGGGATAAAGATTATATATGAAAAACTTCTGAGATACTGCATTCATGGTCTGTTTGCTGCTTTTTGTGTGCTGCACACATTCCCTATAAATTAATAACATTACAAATATTTTATTTTTATATATACTTTTAATTTGGGGTCCAATTTTACAAAAGCTCTTCTAAAGAGAACAAATTATACTTACATTCCTGTCTGAATGTGAAGTATTCTGTGAGATGCCTGCATTCATGGTTGCCGCGAAGTAGAAAAAACGTTCTGGGATGATGAATCTTTAAACTCCATAGGTATAGCACACACTGCAAGATGAATTCAAGAATAGAATTACATTCAATAAATTATTTATAAGGTAGAAAAGTTCATACAATATATTAGAAATGTTGAATTAAGTTCCAAAAATTCCTATTAATATATTTCACAATATCCTAAGGAAATGGGCATTTAATACTGTCTAATTTACAAACTGGACAACTAAAGTGTTAAAGAGCTAGGCAAATAGTTCAAAATCTAATAGTTAAGTTTAAAGTCTACGGTAGAATGAAATCCTAGATTTCTTAACTCCCAGTTTCAGAATTCACAGCATTACAACTTTATATTTTTTGAGTTCTAAAACAAAAGAAGAAATAGATCAAAAATCTGTATTTAACAGGCACTTCAAATAACTGGTAGATAGCATCACCTGCAGATGAAACTAGTTTCATGGCATACAACAGAATAGATACCTTTCTTCCTTCAATAGAAAAGCAAAATAATTTTATTTTAAAGGCAGCTTCCTAATTTTACATAAGTTTAAGGGACAAAGTCAAATAAAAAGTAGGTTTCAATTCTAAAAGTTTTATTTGGTATTTTCAAAAGTGTAACGTACTAATTAGATATATAACAAAGCTAATGTTAAATACAAACACATGTTCCTTTGTTTTTAATATAATAATACCACCTCAAATGCTGTGGTATGTGGTATACCTCCTGTCAGCAAATACCAAGCTACCTTTAATACTCGTCTTTTCACACATCAATGACCAACTCTCTTATCACCCAACATTTATTATACCTATAGATCTCTCAAATTTCTACATCAAATAAATGTCTAACCTGAATAAAATAGTAGATCTTAACTTTAGGAAGAAAAGAACTTTTGCTGGTAGTTTCCTTAGAAATTTATATATTAAAATTCCTATTGAAGAGTTTTATCATCCATAATCACCATTGTATTCCCCCCATGATTAGCATATCTAATTTATATAGCATATATATTTTAAATGGGATTTTTTGTTTTGTTTTGTTTTGCTGAGGTAATTGGGATTAAATGACTTGCCCAGGACCACACAGTTAGGAAGTGTTAAGTAAATGAGATCATATTTGAACTCAGATCTTCCTGACTTCAGGGCTGATGCTTTGTCCACTACGTCACCTATTTGGCCTGGCATTAATTAAAAAAAATTTATAATTATAACTTTTTTTTTTGACAGTACATTGCATGGGTAATTTTTTACAACATTATCCCTTGCACTCACTTCTGTTCCGATTTTTCCCTTCCTTCCCTCTACCCCTAGGCAGACAGTCTTATACATTTTAGATATGTTATAGTATATCCTAGATACAATATATGTGTGCAGAACCAAATTTCTTGTTGCATAGGAAGAATTGGATTCAGAAGGTAAAAATAACCTGTGAAGAAAAACAAAAATGCAAACAGTTTACACTCATTTCCCAGTGTTCCTTCTCTGGATGTAGCTGATTCTGTTCAATATTGATCGACTGGAACTGAATTAGATCTTCTCTTTTTGGAAGATATCCACTTCCATCAGAATACATCCTCATACAGTATTGTTGTTGAAGTATACAATGATCTCCTGGTCCTGCTCATTTCACTCAGCATCAGTTGATGTAAGTCTCTCCAAGCCTCTCTGTATTCCTCCTGCTGGTCATTTCTTACAGAACAATAATATTCCATAACATTCATATACCACAATTTACCCAACCTTTCTCCAATTGACGGGCATCAACTCAGTTTCCGGTTTCTAGCCACTACAAAAAGAGCTGCTACAAACATTTTGGCACATACAGGTCCCTTTCCCTTCTTTAGTATTTCTTTGGGATATAAGCCCAGTAGTAACATTGCTGGATCAAAGAGTATGCACAGTTTGATAACTTTTGGGGCATAATTCCAGATTGCTCTCCAGAATGGTTGGATTCATTCACAACTCCACCAACAATGCATCAGTGTGAGATTAATTTTTTTAAAGGCTACAGAAAATACAATTAAAATAAAAAGAAATAACAAAAAGTCTATATGCTTTTAATTTTCAAAAAAAATTCTTAGCTTTATATCACAGAAAATGAGACTATCAAGAGCTTCTAAATGTATTAAAAGCTATTCAGATTTATCAGTCCTGCGAAAGAAAAACCTAAATAATCTAATGTTTAACAATAAATAGTATGTTTAAGATTAAGTAACTTAATTTTTTTTTTGAAAAGGGATGTTTTTTCTTTTCAGGAAAAAAACACTTAAAAATAGCACTACATAAAACATTCCTCTCTGACCTATTATCTCATCTCATCATTCTAACAAGCTCAAGAAGTTGGTATGATAGACATTTCTTTTTTTCAACTCCAAATGAGGGAGCGAACTCCAAATTTTCTGACTATATAACTCATCAATAAAAAGATTTGGGAGCATGGATAGAAGTGATATATTCTACTATTGTAATTTAGATACATAATATACATTCTAAAGTATGCAAAAGAGAAACCAAAGATGGGATAAAGGGGAAAACATCAATAAAACTCTAAAATAATACTCATTAGTATTATTTTCAATGAAGGCAATAGGATTCATTATTCTGGGAAACTTGGAATAATACTTTATAATAAAGTAGTTCAAACGCTTGATTCTAAGTTTGGTATATTCTGAAATTTGGATTTAATGCCTATCAGTTTCTGAAGATGGGATCCAAATGTGAGATTGCATCTTTACTTGTGTTTAGAAATCATTATTTTTCAATCTCACCCGTTATGCAAAGGTTTTTGGTGAAATGTCTAGTGAATTTCTATCTTTCCATTCTTTTTACAAACTAATCAAAAAATTACAATTTAATGTTTATTAAATGAGTAAATGGGTTAAAACTCTTAAGTCTTAGGGCAGCTAGGTGGGCACAGTTGATAGAGTACCAGCCCTGAAGTTAGGAGGACCTGAGTTCAAATTTGACCTCAGCCACTTAACACTTCCTAGCTCCCTGGGCAAATCACTTAACCCCAGTGGCCTCAGTAAAACAAACAAAAAAGCTCTTAAGTCTTTATTATGAATATTCTTAAATACAGTGGTATTTTGGCACTTATCTGCTTTAAAACTTGTTGAACTTGGTATTTAACATTTCAAAGAGAAAAAATGCTTCAGTATTTGAGGCTTGCTCAGCACTCATGGCATTTGGTTGTGTCTTAGGAATGTGAGGTTGGCCAGGCATGCAAGGTTACCCTTACTGCTGTTGCTGTTGTCCTCAACAGTGAATAGCTCTCGCTCAGAGGTGGCAGTATGCAAGATTGTCAGGTTGGAGCCCACATTGCTGAGATTGTGCATATCAGTGAGCAGATCATGGAGTAGTTCCTGCAGAACAATATGGATGCAGCATGCTTTCTGGCACCCCAAACAGCAGTACTAGAAAGGGCACTGAGGGGCTAGAGATGCTCAGAAAGAGAAGGGACAGAAGCAGAAGAAATGGTGGTGACGTGAGCAGCAGAGAACCCATCACCTCCAGGTAGTCCTAATCCCCAGGGTAGTGGGAAAAATTTAGAACACAAGGTTTTTGCAAGGATGATTTTGAAAACTATCCTTGCATGTATTTTGAAAAATAAAAAGCTGTTATTACATAAAAAATTAGTATTTTCTTCAATCTGCAGGTTGTCTTGCAGAAATCTTTTCAAGCCATTTTGTCCATTTGTGAAGGTTAATTTAATTAGGTCAAGACTTGTCAATTTCACCTTTACAAAAATCTCTCTTATATGCTCCCTTCTCTCTTTTGACATGGCCACCACTCTATTACAGGCCCTAATTAGCTCATGCCTGGATATTGCAATAACATGCTGATGGTCTACCCTGCCTCTAGTCTTCCCTCTTTTCAATTGATCCCCTCATTCAATGGTTTTCCTAAAAGGCAGGTCAGACCACATCCTCTTAACTCAAGAAATTCTACTGGCTCCCTATGACCTTCAGGATTAAATGCAAAATGGTCTGTTTAGCATTTAGAGACTTTAGTAGCCTACAGATGGGCATTTAAGTGACTTCTGTCCTAGTCCTGGAGATACAAAGACAAAAATAAAAGAATTCTTGCCCTTAAGATACTTAAATTCCACTTGGAATTGAGTTGTGAAGAAAGCCAGGGATCCTAAGAAGCAGAAGTGAGAGAAGAGACTATATTAGGAAATTAGGGTCAGTCAGTGAAAAGACACAAAGGAAGGGCTATAGAGTGATGTGCTTAAACGGGAATAAGATTGACTTACATGTATCATACAATGTGTGAAGGGAAGGTGAAGTTTAACATGTCTAGAAAAGTAGACTGAAGCCAAATATGGTAGGAGTTTCAACTGCCAGAGGAGTTTATATTTGCTCCCAGAGGCAACAGGAAACTCTTGGGACTTTCTTAAACAAGGGAGTGACATGATGAGGCCTGTTACATACATACATTAACTCAGTAGATAACTTTTTATGAGGAATGGCTGGAGTAGCATGGGGAACCAATAGAAAGTTTTGGGTTTTTTTTCTGGTGGTAGTAGCAATTTTTTAATGGCGGAAGAGACAGTAAGTCCTAGAGCAAGGTAGTATGTAAAGGATGAAATATGCTT